>NW_015506282.1:54181-83482 GCF_001515645.1 Sinocyclocheilus grahami
TGGCTGACTCTTAACTTTTATAAAGAGAATATCTCTTTGGATTTGAGACTTTAGTCTTTGCAACTTTACAGATCTTCTTTATGCACCAAGAGCTTGTAACACTCCAAAGAGAAAGAAAAAATTGAAATCGCATCATATGACCCCTTTAAATTTTTTTATTTATTATTAAATCATCTTATTTTTTTTTAAACGTAATTGGAACTGGAATTGTTTTTTTACTGGCATTCCAGGTTTTTCGGGAACAGAGATAGATGGAAAGGGAGGTGGGGCGGCCTGAGGAATTATCCACTCATCACAGACATATTATTGGAAAGCAGCACATAAACTTCACTGTCCTCAAAGCACAGGCAGTTTAACACCAATCATCTGTCTTGCTGTTCTGTGTGGATTATGATTTTCTAGCGTGATGTAGATGAAGGTGTCCCACCCGTGGCCAGCTGTTTCCGGAGCTTCATGATGGGCCCAAGGTCACAGTCGACCGAAGCATACGCATGAGGAATGGTGCTCTTGGACTGCGTCAGTCTCTGTGCAATGACTCTCCTCACATTAGAGGCCGGGATCTCCGTGAACGTGCCCTGAAAACTCAGTCATTCCACAGCGACATGTTATTTCCCCTTCTCATATTTTCAGCACAGTTCATTTAGAATAAACTCTCCGAGGCCTGAAGCCACAGCCCCTCCACGATACTTACTGAAAGATTTTATTTTACAGCAAAGCTGTAACACCGTTTATTCTAGAGAACTGTGTGCTTTAAAATTTATTTTTTTTCCCCTCCAGCATGACCATATAAAATGAAACACAGCATCCGCTCACCGGCATCCCAGGTTTTCCGGGCACAGACAGGGCTGGGAAGGTGGGGCGGCCAGTGCTCGGGGCGATGGGTGGAGAGACGGAGAACGGGGCAGGAGGAGCGACCGCAGCTGCTGGAGGAGCCGAGAGCCTTTCACCACTCTGATTCAACAGCTTCAGAGCATCTCTGAAAAAACAAATGAATTCAATCAGGCACAGAAATCAAGAAAAGGACATCACTTTCATTTTGACGTGAGATGTACAGGAGTTTCAAAAGTAAATTCACCAGGGCTGCAACTAATGACTACTCTGATAATCTAGTAATCTGGCGATCACTGCTTTGATTAAATGGACAAAAAAAAAAAAGTCTAATTTTATTTATTATATCTCATCACTATAATAAATGTTCTCTTCCATACAGTGTGCAAATTGAAGTCTGCAAATTGAATGTGTGCAAAAAAAAAGGCTTATATAAACATTGCAATTTGAATTTCAGCATTCACATTAAAAACAAAACAGCAGGACAGTGTAAAATCACAGAATTATAATAACTACTGATAACAAAGAAGCTTTAATGTAAGAATGATCAGCGGGAACAAACGCACATCCACTACTCTGATCAGCGTAACAACATTCCTGTGAGTGAAATGTCTTTTATTAGTTCATCAGCGCCTCTGCTGCAGTCCAATCACAGCTCAGAATTTTACTCTTCACATGCACAGCGGTACACTATGGTACAAAGACACAGTGTTGTCATGGCAGGAAAAAGATTCCCTCGGTCAATGAAATCAATAGAAATAATTTAACATCAACACTTCAAATTCAATTAAAAATATTTTTATTGTGATCAACAAATTACCATAAAAGCCTTATGACTCAAATATTTTACATTAAAAAACATGAAATTGTGCAATATTGTTCTGACGATCATTTTAAATCTGATCGTTTCCATCTCATTCTGCCAATTAGAGCAGCACATTGGATTTGGACTGAATGTTAGAGTGTACAGCAGCTTTGAACAGAGACTGAAAGGGTTAGTTCACCCAAAAATGAAAACTGGCTTGTGTTTTACTCACCCCCGAAGCATCCTAGGTGTTTATGACTTTCTTCTTTCAGACGAATCCAGTCGGAGTTATATAAAAATTGTCCTGGCTATTCCAAGCTTTATCATCATTGCAGTCTGCGGGTGTTGCCCTTATAAAATCCCGCCGTGTCACAGCGATGGAGCCTGGCACGACTAAGTATGTCTAGTTTCACATACGGAACCGTAATGAGAGCGGCAATTATATTGGCGCTCTTGTTAAACAGCTCAGGTCTACAGGACCTAGTCGAAACCATGTAAAAGTCAAGGGGGCGCGGCAACTACACGATGCCGCATCACACCAGGGGCGGAGTTAACGCCGGTGAAACAGAGAATGTGAAATGGCAGCGTCTCCGGCGCCATCACATATAGATTAGTTGAAGTTTGTTTAATTTCAATGAAATTGTGTTATGATGCAGCAGCCGTACCGGTGCTCAAATAAGCAGAGTATAGTGGTGATCATGTCCTAAAAGACGTGATAAACAATATCATAACAATGTGATAAGCTGATAGGGACAGCATTGAATTAGTGGTACGTCAATACAGGGGTGTATACGACCTAGTCGAAACCACTGAGGCAAGCGATTCAGATCATTACTGAGGCTGAGTAGGCGTGTGCGCTGTTCGCACTGACAGCATATGTGAGGCAAGCGACAACACATCTAGGTTATAAAACCTCGCGAAAGTGCTGGGTGACAACCAGCCTGCCGCCATGCAAATGTCCTGAATAGATATGCCATTTGCCTGAGTCCGCAGGTTAAGTGGGCCCGAACCCCTATAGGACATTTCACGCCGCTAGAGCCATGATAAGCCAAAAAAAAAAGTGTGACAGCCTTTGCTTGGCAGGCCTTTTGTGAGCTCTCCAAAGCATACAAATAGCTGGTCCGAGAGCCTGAACTGTCTAGAGCGCTCGATATAAATGCGCACCGCACGTACAGGGCACAACAAAAGGGTATTAAGCGGCTCCGGTCCGGCCAGTGTTTCGGGACGGAAAGCAGATAGTGTTATGACCTGCACTTTAGATGGAGTCGAAAGCACTTTAGGCACATAACCCTTCCTAGGCTTTAAGTTGAGTCTGCAATCACCTGGCCCGACCTCAATACACGAGTCGTCAACTGACAGCGCCTGCAGGTCCCCAACTCGCTTTCACCCCCGAAGCATCCTAGGTGTTTATGACTTTCTTCTTTCAGACGAATCCAGTCGGAGTTATATAAAAATTGTCCTGGCTATTCCAAGCTTTATCATCATTGCAGTCTGCGGGTGTTGCCCTTATAAAATCCCGCCGTGTCACAGCGATGGAGCCTGGCACGACTAAGTATGTCTAGTTTCACATACGGAACCGTAATGAGAGCGGCAATTATATTGGCGCTCTTGTTAAACAGCTCAGGTCTACAGGACCTAGTCGAAACCATGTAAAAGTCAAGGGGGCGCGGCAACTACACGATGCCGCATCACACCAGGGGCGGAGTTAACGCCGGTGAAACAGAGAATGTGAAATGGCGGCGTCTCCGGCGCCATCACATATAGATTAGTTTTTCAGTGAAATTGTGTTATGATGCAGCAGCCGTACCGGTGCTCAAATAAGCAGAGTATAGTGGTGATCATGTCCTAAAAGACGTGATAAACAATATCATAACAATGTGATAAGCTGATAGGGACAGCATTGAATTAGTGGTACGTCAATACAGGGGTGTATACGACCTAGTCGAAACCACTGAGGCAAGCGATTCAGATCATTACTGAGGCTGAGTAGGCGTGTGCGCTGTTCGCACTGACAGCATATGTGAGGCAAGCGACAACACATCTAGGTTATAAAACCTCGCGAAAGTGCTGGGTGACAACCAGCCTGCCGCCATGCAAATGTCCTGAATAGATATGCCATTTGCCTGAGTCCGCAGGTTAAGTGGGCCCGAACCCCTATAGGACATTTCACGCCGCTAGAGCCATGATAAGCCAAAAAAAAAAAGTGTGACAGCCTTTGCTTGGCAGGCCTTTTGTGAGCTCTCCAAAGCTGGTCCGAGAGCCTGAACTGTCTAGAGCGCTCGATATAAATGCGCACCGCACGTACAGGGCACAACAAAAGGGTATTAAGCGGCTCCGGTCCGGCCAGTGTTTCGGGACGGAAAGCAGATAGTGTTATGACCTGCACTTTAGATGGAGTCGAAAGCACTTTAGGCACATAACCCTTCCTAGGCTTTAAGTTGAGTCTGCAATCACCTGGCCCGACCTCAATACACGAGTCGTCAACTGACAGCGCCTGCAGGTCCCCAACTCGCTTAACAGAGGCCAGCGTGAACAGGAGTGCTGTCTTGAGAGAGAGCGTACGCAAGCTCGCTGAATGTATGGGCTCGAACTGCATTTTTTATTTTTTTTTGGCTCTTGAATGAAGGCAAGAATTATTGGTATTGGGTAGTTGAATGGGTCTTAGCCCCACGACCCGCACCAATTTGTGAAAACTCTTCATTTAGGTGTGTAAAGACGTCTAGGGGAAGGAGCCCTAGCCTCAGCGATAGTGTTAAACACGCGCTGAGGAAGTGCATCTGTTACTGGCAAGCTTTGTCGAGCGGCCAGACATGAAGGCTCAATGACTCTGGATTTGGATGCTATATCGTTAACTGTGCTTGAGAGAAGAGGTCTCTCTTTAGTGGGATAGTCCACGGAGGGCTTCTAGCATCTCCACCAGTTCTGGGAACCATGGCTGATTGGGCCATTTTGGTGCCACTAACAGAACAGATTCCCTTTCCTCCCTGATTTTGCAAAGCACGCAAGGCAGAAGTTTCACTGGAGGAAAAGCATACTTGCATACTTTCGGCAAGCTGTGAGCTAGTGCATCCACTCTCAGGGGAGAGTGTGTCAGTGAATAAAACAGCTGCCAGTGAGTGTTCTCCGCTGATGCGAAGACATCCAGCTCCGCCTTACCAAATACACTTCAAATCATATTGACTGTCAAAGGATGTAATCTCCACTCCCCGTGGATTACCCCGCCCCTCGAAAGTAAAGCCGCGCCATAATTCAGGCGTCCGGGGACATGTACTGCCCGGATGGAGAGGAGGTGTCAATCTGCCCACAGAAGAAGGTCTCTCGCCAGCCGCATCAGCAGCCGCGAGCTCACGCCCCCTTGGTGATCTATAAACGCTACCACTGTCATGCTGTGCGTCCTGATGAGAACGTGACAGTGGAGAATGTCTGGGAGGAAGCACTCGAGCGCTAGGTGTACAGGACAGAGCTCCAGACAGTTTATGTGCCAAAACTTCTCAGTTTCTGACCACGTCCCAAAGACTGGTCTACCGTCACATACGGCTTCCCAGCTCATGCTCGATGCATCTGTTGTAACAGTCTGCCTCCTGATCACTTGGCCAATAAGAACACCCCGGCGATACAGTCATATTGCGCCAATCCCAGCAGTCGCGCATTACTTTGGTGCGCAAGGTGCCTGTGCGCCATGCGCTCTGTGGCACCCGGCCCTTTAGCCAGAGCTGAAGCGGTCGCATATGTAGGAGCCCTAGTTTGCAGACTGTCGAGGCGGCATCCATCTGGCCGAGCGTCCTCTGAAATTATTTCAGCGGGGGGGAGTGCCCTAACTTGAAGACTGCGAGAGAGCTGATCAGTTTTTGTGAGCGCTCCTCTGACAGACATGCTCGCATATTTATTGAATTCAGCTCCACTCCTAAAAAGGAGATGTTCTGGCTCCAGAATGCTCTTTTGCATATTCACAGTAAGCCCTAAGCTCTGAAGATGAGCAAGGAGTCTGAGCTTGTCGGTGAGCAGCTCGCCCTCTGATTGGGCTAAGACTAGCCAATCATCGAGATAGTTCAGGATGCGCATTCCTCTCTTCAGAGGAGAGAGAGCGGCATCCATGCATTTCGTAAATGTACAAGTGGCCAGGGATAAACCGAAGGGTAGGACTGTGAATTGGTACGCTATCCCCTCGAATGTAAATCTCAGGAAACGCCTGTGGCTACTTGAATGTGAAAATAAGCATCCTTTAAATCCACAGAGATAAAACAATCTCTCGGTCTGATGTGTGAGAGGACTTGTCTCAGCATAATCATTTTGACTGAGCGCTTTGAAAGTGCGCGATTCAGCACGGTCTCAGGTCCAAGATTGGGTGGAGTCCGCCATCTTTGGTATCAGAAAATAGCGACTGTAGAAGCCGCTCTCGTGGTCTGCTAGGGGCACTGTCTCGACAGCGCGTTTTGCGAGGAGGTTGTGTATTTCCTCTCGCAGAACTGAGGCATTCTGCTCCCGTACAGTAAACATTAACACACCGTTGAAACGGGCGGCCTGCGGAAGAACTAAAGCATGTAGCCGTACTTTATTGATTTCATAACCCACTCTGATACCCCTGGAAGTGCCTGCCACACTTCTGTGAACTGTGAAAGCGGGCGAGGCGGACTGCACACTGTGAGGGATAACTCGCTGTTGGGGGGCGGGGAGTTTTATACCGCACAAGTGTGAGAGTGAGTGATGGGAGAGATGGGAGTGAGAGGAGTTGAATTGCTTTGATATTGAAGTGAGTTTTGTATGTTTTTCGACTTTATTGCACTGCATAGTGGAACAGTCAAAACACAAACACGACAATTGCTCTCGCCGCCCACAACAGGCAGGCGGGCGGGGTGAACACAGCGGAGCGAGCAGACTTTTTCAGTGGCTCATCTTCGGCGCTGGGTGCAGATATCCTCCTCCGAGAGACAGCATCAGGAACGATTCCGGGGCCAGTAGCCTGCCGTCTCTGTCAGGGCGGGGTCTCTGGCACTTCGAGCCATGACGGCGCTTTGGCCAAGGCTGTCTTGGCCTCACCGCCGGCTCATGTTCACGGCGAACAGCAGCAGAAGAGGTGTGTGCGGTCTTCCCACGCGCTACGCTGAGGAGGAGCGGGAACGTGCAAGAGGGTTCGCGCCGGCGCGCTTTGACAGGAAGTGGCTAATAGCCTTCGACTGTTTCTGCACTTCAACAAAGCGCTCCGTGAATTTCTCTACCGCTGCTCCGAAGAGACCTGAGGGATTCACAGGAACATCCAGAAAGGCCATTTTTTCCGAGTCTTTTAACTCGGTCAGAGTAAGCCACAGGTGACGATCTAGCACCACAAGATTCCCCATGTTGCGGCCAATCGTTCGAGCTGTCACCTTTGTCGCTCTGAGGGCCAGATCCATGGCGCGTCTGAGCTCTTTGAACACTTCAGGGTCCGGCCCGTCCTCATCCAGAGACTTGAACAGCTTAGCCTGATACACCAGGAGGATTGCCATCACGTGCAGTGCTGACGCTGCTTGGCCCGCTGTGGAGAAAGCCTTTCCGGCGAAGTTTGCCGTGGCGCGGCAAGGTTTAGAGGGGAGAGACGCGTTTCTCACGCTCCAGTTCGCCGCGGCTGAAGGACAGAGATGGGTAGCGACAGCTTCTTCCACGGGAGGGAGTTTAAGATACCCCACTTGGTCAGCGCCATCCACAGAAGACAGGAGGGAGGATCCCGGGTTGTGCAATCGACTGGTGAGAGGCGAGTTCCACGACTTCGTTATCTCATCATGCACCTCGGGGGAAAATGGGGCCGGGCCTCCGCAGGGTGTCCTTTCGGCCGCGATCAGACTGGAGGTACCACTCGTCCAGACGGCTTCTGGCCGGCTCGGCAGGAGACGCCCATTCCAAACAGAGCTCATCAACTGCCTTGGACAGGACACTAAGGAGCTCGACATCACTATGATGGAGGTTCCCTGCGTCGCTGCCGTGAGGCGCACGGTGTAATCTAGCGGGCTGTTAGACCACTCCTCTCTCACAGACGCTGCCACCGAAATGGCATCATCTTCATCCTCAGCATCCTCCATGGCACCGAAGGACACCACATCTTGAGCGATGGGGGAGGGGCGGAGAACAGCGGTTATGGAGTGCACTGGAAGGGGACCTGCAGGAGGGGGATGAGGAGCGCGTGGGCACTGAGCCGGAGCGGGCTCGTCACCCAACCCTGACAGATCCTCATCAGAAGCTCGTGGCACTTTCCTCCTTGGCTCGAAGAGGATGCAGAGGAAGAGCGCTGCAGGGCTAGTTGGGCGAGTTCATCGCCTTGGACGATAGCCACATGGAGCTCGAGAGTCCGGAGCTCATATCTTCGCAATGGGGGCAGTCCGACCCCTCAAGCATTCCCACAAGAAGACACATGACTTGTGGCCATCAGAGTTTGATTGGCTCTGCGCAGGAGAGGCAATCGCGAGTCATCCTTGTTTCCGAAGCTCACCGGAACACAGCAGGGGAAGAGAATGCGTGTCCGCTGCAGTGTGTAGATCAAGGTGAGTAGTCTTGTTGATAGGCTTCTTGCTTCTCGTTGAAGGTTGGCTGAAGAAAAAGATTCTGAACAGATGACGTACAAGCGCTGCTTTATATAGAGTGGGAGCCCCTCATATTTCGCACGCTTGAACGCCATTGGCCAGTTTCACTGGCGTGATTCAATAAGGCTTCAGTAGTATTTGGAGAAAAGGGTAATTCCCTTAGCAATGTAGAGTGACCGAATTGAAAGGGAACAAAGGATCGGCAACCATGCAGGCAGCTGTAAGAAGGCAGGTGCTGCTCTCTGAAGAAGAAAAAAGACGACAGCTGAAAATGAAATTTAATATTGCATATTATACTGCTAAAGAAGAGACAGCCTTTGTGAAGTTTGGTCTGCTTATTACCCTACATAAGAAAAACGGAGTGGACAAATTCAACATATGACAATGATAAAAGGTGTGCAGAAATGATTGGACAAATTGCAGACACAATGAAAGGAAGCCTTGCAGAAAAGTTGAGAGCAGCACATTATCTGTCCGTTTTGATCGACGGAGACAGCTACATCGATTATTCCTCGAACACGGAATGTGAAATAGTGTATGTGCGGCTCTTGGAGAACGGAAAGCCAGTAAACCTTCTGGTTGGACAACAGAGCCTTGAACATTCACATGCTCTTAGTAAGAAAGCTGTTTCTCTCCTTGTTTTAGATTATTTTTGTATAACATTTAAAAGTTATAAAAGTGTTTGCTAGGGCTGATTATTTGGGTGCAACTGCTTGTCATATGTTAATATGGTTAATGTTAATCTGTCTACCATAACAAACTCTATAATGTTGCAGTTTCATTTCTGCATTTAAATGCAATTGTACACAGTTGAATTATGGTCGTTAGTCCTATTAGCAGCACAAACATGAAATTATGAATGAAATTATTTTATTAGTATTTATTAGTTTCCTATTAATTGTGCAGCCATAGTAATTTGTAGTAATAGTTTTTTATATATTTTTTTCACAATGTGATTATTTAATGTTTTTCTTCAAGGGGTGCTGAATGCCACCAAGGCTGCATTTGATAACCGGAGGATAATGGAGGATGGCTAAGAAAATGTGTCTTTCGGTGCAGATGGGGCCTCTGTTAATATGGGTACACGTGGGGGTGTGATTGCCCACCTGCAGAGCGAGGCAGGGAGCCATATAATCCCAAATCCACTGCATGCCACACAGGTTTGTATTCACAAGTAGTCACATTGTTTCTCTCATCAAATTAGAAACAATAAAGTTAGGCAACACAGCTCAATACAATTCAATGGAAATTGTGACCATAGTTAGCCAACAGTGCTTTTGAGAAATGCAGCCCTGCACAATTCTGAATAAATTTAATATCACAATGAAACTGAAAGGGAATGTCACATGCCTCAAACATCCACAGCTGAAGCGGCACATAGAAGCTGCCATCAGCATCGGTGTGGATGCCATCAAAGCAAGGTTTGGTGGTTTGGTGAAGAATGAGGGGATCCAGACCATACTGGATTCTTTCAGAGTGCTCAACCCTGACACGTGGCCAGAGGAACAAGCTAACCTACTTACCTTTGGAGATGACAGCATAGCAGACCTGGTGAAGCACTTTGAAAAGCCTTTAACAGAGTAAGAATTAATTTGATAAGGCACAGCTTTGCCATTTGAGACACCTGTTGCATATGTGCAAAGTCAAATTGCTCTGTTCTGTGTTTCAGAGCAGGGTGCAAAATTGCTACAATCCAGGATGAATGGCAAGGGCTCAAAATCCTAGTGAGCCAGAACTTCAGGGACAAAACCTACTCTGGCTTACGGGAGATGCTGATGACAAAGGACCCCTACAAGCAATACTACAAAGTAAGGCAGAGCAGTCCAAAATTGTCCAGACACAACTTCTATTTTTTATATATAATTAATTTAAAATGTTGTCATCTCCCATAGAACATACTAGAGTTGGTGCAGATCATGCTGGTGCTCCCTATTTCTGCTGCCCAGTGTGAAAGAGGTTTTTCTGCCCAAAACCGCATCAAGAATTCAACAAGAAGCTGCCTTGGAGTGTCCACAACAGAAGACTTGATGCGGATCAGTTTAGAGGGGCCTTCATTAGAGCAATTTGATCCCAGTCCTGCTGTGGACCGCTGGCTAAGCTCAAAGCGGGCAAGACATCCTGCTTACAAAAGCTGCTGGGCCCGTGATATCCTTTCTGTCTAAATGGAACAAGTAGACTAAGAATTTAGAACCAAGAACTACTTTATTACAGATGTTCAGTCAGATCATACAGTTTAAATAAAAAAAAAATATTAAATACTGTTTAAAGAGACAGCTGTTGAAATAATTAAAAGAGAACCTAGTGTACTTATTGTTTTCAAATAAATAAATCACTTTGCTTTTAAAGGGCTCCTCGTATCCCTTTATTAGGTAAAAACACATTTAGTAAATTTTCTTTGCGACCCTAAAATTCTTTGATGTGCTCCTTCTGAAAAAAGTAAGCGTCAAGCCCTGCCAGGATGAATGGCAAGGGCTCTAAATCCTAGTGAGCCAGAACTTCAGGGACAAAACCTACTCTGGCTTATGGGAGATGCTGATGACAAAGGACCCCTACAAGCAATACTACAAAGTAAGGCAGAGCAGTCCAAAATTGTCCAGACACAACTTCTATTTTTTATTTTTATTTAATTAATTTAAAATGTTGTCATCTCCCATAGAACATACTAGAGTTGGTGCAGATCATGCTGGTGCTCCCTATTTCTGCTGCCCAGTGTGAAAGAGGTTTTTCTGCCCAAAACCGCATCAAGAATTCAACAAGAAGCTGCCTTGGAGTGTCCACAACAGAAGACTTGATGCGGATCAGTTTAGAGGGGCCTTCATTAGAGCAATTTGATCCCAGTCCTGCTGTGGACCGCTGGCTAAGCTCAAAGCGGGCAAGACATCCTGCTTACAAAAGCTGCTGGGCCCGTGATATCCTTTCTGTCTAAATGGAACAAGTAGACTAAGAATTTAGAACCAAGAACTACTTTATTACAGATGTTCAGTCAGATCATACAGTTTAAATAAAAAAAAAATATTAAATACTGTTTAAAGAGACAGCTGTTGAAATAATTAAAAGAGAACCTAGTGTACTTATTGTTTTCAAATAAATAAAATCATTTTGCTTTTAAAGGTCTCCTCGTATCCCTTTATTAGATAAAAACACATTTAGTACATTTTCATTGCGACTTTAAAATTCTTTAATGTGCTACTACATTTTTCAACTTAGGAGCACATGTGCTCCTTCTGAAAAAAGTAAGCGTCAAGCCCTGGCCTTTATTCATCCCCCGGAGCCATCTGCTGCACGTTTTATAATGAATGCGAGCGCTTTATTTGACGACTTGTGGACTGTTCAACTGCAACACCCGCTGACTGCAATGATAGACCTTGGAATAGCCAGGACAATTTTTAATATAACTCTGACTGGATTCGTCTGAAAGAAGGCCGTCATATACACCTAGGATGCTTCGAGGGTGAGTAAAACACAAGCCAATTTTCATTTTTGGGTGAACTAACCCTTTAACGCTTCAGTATGAGTGCTTCTATCATGTGCTAGGAGATCCTCATAACAGAGATCATTTAAATTAAAGTCAGATCTGTGAAAAACAGCCTGGACTGTGTTTCAAAAACTCTTTAAGCCTAATGCGAATGTAGAACCATTAGCACTACCGTCTCTATGATCTGCTTAGCCTTTAGGTGTTTTTAAGTGCCAGAGATTTGGTAAAAGTGGTCATAAATATCTATTTTAAATATATTTGGCACAAGAAACCTAGGCTGATGATATAGGCTAACAGACCAATCAAATTTTCATGGAGAAAATGTATATATAATAATGATGATGATGATGATATCACCCCTATAATATAACCTACATAATCTCTGGATAATCTAATAGAAATGCATATTGTGTCTCTCTCTTTCTCGCAGCTGAACTGTCATCCTCAGATCTTCAGTGGATTTGAGGTATTAATAGGTGTCAGTTTCTTTGTTCCTATGGACACCCAGAAAGAGGAGGCTGCATTGCCATGGTAACTTGTGTTAGTAATGAGCCTGCTCAGTGGGATTCTCTCTGTGCGTGTGTGTCTAACACCCTCCATTTTGAAAGATCATCAAACTAAAAATAGATTTACTGGAACACTACATGAAAATTGTATTGTGCACACACACACACATATATATACACATATATATACACACATATACACACACACGTATACATACATATATATATATACACACATACATATACATATACATAAATATACATACACATATATATATATAATACGAAACCTGCACAGCTGTGTGTGCGTGTGTTTGTGACATGAGGACACAAATTTGTATACTAACATGGGTATGACAGGTATTACAAGGAGAAGATGACTTATGAGGACATTGCCCCATGTCCCCATATTTCAAAACGCTTATAAATCATAGAGGGAGTTTTTTTGAGAAAATAAAAGTGCTCAAAGTTTCCTGTAAGTGGTAAGTTTAGGTGTAGGGAGATAGAAAATACAGTTTGTACAGTATAAAAACCATTAAACCTATGGAATGTCCCCACAATTCACAAAAACAAACCTGTGTGTGTGTGTGTGCGTGCATGACTCACTCTTTAGTGATGAGGCCGCGTGGACCTGTAGCTTTTGCCAGATGAGGATCCAAACCATGAGTGTCCAAAATGTGTCTCGCAGCTGGACTCAAGCGCAATCTGTCCAAAATCACATAAGAACACACTGATATCAATGCCACACACAATACAAAGCAAACTTTTGTGATTGCCAAGCCACAATGAAAATGCTACTGTACAAGATGTTTGTGCGTGACCAAGTGTTTCCCTGAGCTTCATGACTGAATCATAAAAGCAGCTGCAGAAGAGTGTTTAATACACATGCACACATGGACGTTACTTGAGTGACTGTATTTATGATCCAGTCCATTACAACATTTTATGCTTGCATGTTTGCCCTCCTATTCTAATTTTGACATTTAAATATGTCATGCTCTGTGATTTATTTAAATTATTGCTGTGTGTGATAGAGGGCGAGATATCCGAACTAATATCTGAATTAGTTACTGGACCTCCACCTTCATACCTGAGAGAGTCACCACATGTCTAGTTACTCACATTAACTTCTGACATTTGACAATAATCTTCATTTAATTAATTTAATCATTTCAAACCTAAACGGCTTTTGACACATACATTACACAGCATAAATGTGTGATTTTTGCTAAGAACAGAGCAGGAGAAATGCAGAGCAAGCATCTCCGAGCTGGCAAAAGCTGAGAAGAGTGACTGCAGCAGCTGAAACGCATGGCCGTCCTACACACAGGAAGCAGCTGCTGCAGCCACAGCACAAGACAAAGCCCATATTAACAGAATGAAGACTTCTAGGAGTCCACACTCTTCTCATGAGACAAAGACTATCATTCTGCATCCAAGCATCCAAAATGTAAAATAAATTCACACATGTAACAAGAGCTTGGAACAGAAATCTCCCTCTCCACGTGTTGTTGGACACGAGACGAGGTGAAAATTCTTCGGTGGACAAGTATTTCACGCGTCATGTGAACTCAGTGCCAAAAAGGGTCACGTTGGGGGACATACTGTGCACTAGTATGTTGCACGTTTGTTGAATTGAATCGAGGCTGCACTCATTTGTGCAACCCTTCTTTCAAGCAAAATCACCTAATTTACTAATTTTTCAGATATTGATGACATTTTTTTAAGCATGTTTAATAAATTGCAATTTTGTCTTAAACCGTAATTGTGACCATTAAAATATAATATATCTTTATGTCCAGAGGGGGTATTCTGTATATAAAAACATTTACAAACAACATCTGTTTGCAGATACGGACTGTTTGGGTGCTGAAGGTGTGGTGGTCAGAGGAGGGGCGGGGTCAGCAGCAGTGGGCGGAGCTGTGGTGAGTGTTACGGCCTCCAGCGCTGGAATCTCCACCCGTGTCCAGTCTTCACCTTCACTGACCATCAGTGCTATGAGAGTTCCCAAACGCACACCTCGACTGCCCTCCTGCACCTGAGACAAACACAGGAATGAGCTCTCTTTTTTACTGGCTCAGTTGCAGTTAAGTCACGTATGTGTATAATTAAAGGGCAACATTAATATGCAAATTGTGTCATTTTAAAGCAGAGGTGTGTGATAATATCTGTGCCCACTAGCATCACCAAATGGTCTCCAAACAGGTTTCCCTAACATCAAATCATAAATGATGACAAGTATTGATTTTTTTTTAAGGGGAAATCTAGTATTATTGTGGGAGTTGAGCAAAGCAGTGAATAGAGATTAAAAAAGGGGTCAAAAGTCAAAATATTCTTTGTTTTATTTCCATACATACAGGTTTTGTTTATCTGTCTCAGATCTCACACGCTCTACTGTCATCTATTCATATAAAATGTCAAAGTTTCGGTATCGATTCAATATCTCTCGGTCATAAACACACTTACGAGTATTTTAGCAAGGATTCCATCCTCATTGGACTCCATGACCACCACAGCTTTATCAGTCTCAATCTCACAGAGAGCGTCACCAGCAGCCACTTCATCACCTGCTCACACACACACAGACACGGGAGGCAGACACACTCTGTCAGTTTAAATCTAGATTAAAGACCCATCTCTTTAAACCTGGCTTACACATAATACACTACCACATTTCTATAATTCAAATCCATTAAAGGATTTTTAGGCTGAATTAATTAGGACAACCGGAACCGGGAACACTTCTCATAACACCCGATGTACTTGCTACATCGTTAGAAGAATGGCATCTACGCTAATATTAGTCTGTTTCTCTCTTATTCTGAGGTCACCGCAGCCACCAGATCCAGTCTGTATCCAGATCAGATGGTCACTGCAGTCACCCGGATCCAGTACGCATCCAGCCCAGATGGTGGATCAGCACCTAGAGAGGACTTCTACAGCCCTGAAAGACAGCGGAGACCAGGACAACTAGATGAGCCCCAGATACAGATCCCCTGTAAAGACCTTGTCTCAGACGACCACCGGGACAAGACCACAGGAACCAGATGAGTCCTCTGCACAATGTGACTTTGCTGCAGCCTGAAATTGAACTGCTGGTTTTGTCTGGCCAGAGGAGAACTGGCCCCCAACTGAGCCTGGTTTCTCCCAAGGTTTTTTCTCCATTCTGTCACCGATGGAGTTTTGGTTCCTCTGGCTTGCTTAGACACTTAATTTCCAGCGATATCGTCGACTTGATTGCACAGAAACTATTTAAACTGAACTGAGCTGGATGATGACATCACTGAATTCAATGATGAACTGCCTTTAACTGAAAAATTGAGTGTTTACTATTGTCATTTTGCATTATTGACACTATTTTCCTAATTAATGTTGTACAGTTGCTTTGACACAATATGTATTGTTAAAAGCGCTATATAAATAAAGGTGACTTGACTTGACACACAGACACGCGCAGACAGACACACACAGATTCAGTCAGACCAGCATTAGAGCTGTTAAGAGTTATTTTGCTCATATTATGCATTTTTCAGCTCCTGCAGACCCTCTGTTCACATTTATCCAACAGTTACACCACTGACCAGCCTTTGTAGGAAGATTACACTTTTTGTAAAATGTCCACTTTTTAAAAATTTTATATTTTTATTTTGGTACCTTCAAGTACATATGATTTTTAAATGTTCCTTTTGTAACCTTTTTTAACTAGTGCTGTTTTTTTCCTTGCAGAGATCAGTTTGTATGCACCTGGTAACAGCAGCTGATGTCTCTAGACCAGCGGTTCTTAATAGAGTGTATGCTGAGCGTCACCTGACCAAACCCGGAAAACAGGTCTCATCGCTTCCGCTTGTCGGGGAACGTGCTAACAGCCCTTATAAATAACAGCGATATCTATGGACATTTTAAGATGATCAGTTAAACTAGCTAGCTGTTTTTATTGTTGACGTTTTATTTAATTGTTATATCTAAATGTTAGTGAAAAGAATAAAAATACAAAACTTTTAGATATCAGTCTGCATATGTGATGGACACTGGTTATGATAATCTTTGAAGGCATCTTGAGTAAAACTGCTTCATATTTAACCAAGCATATGCAAAGCGCTTGAACCGGAAGTGACGAGGCCCGGTTAACAGAATACGGAAGTCTGTTGCACATAACCCCTATCCTGCCCTGTGTCCGAAATCACCGCCTATGTGCAATTTAGTAATTGTGCTGCTTCTAATTCAGTGATAAAAAGCAGCTGCAAATGTTGTACACTGCTGTAGGAGTGCATGTTTTTGGCTCGTCCTAATACTCACACTTGCGATCTTTGCCACTTGAGAGCGTTTTTTGAGGTAATGTGTAATGTATTGGTATCGATATAAACATTTTTGAACGATACCCAGCCCTAATTAGATATTACATACAGTATAATTTGGTAGTAAAACAAAGTGTTACACATTCTATTTGGTGCAAAGATGAAAATGTTTATTTTGTACAACATTTGCAGCTGCTTTTTATCATGGAATTAGAAGCACCAGAATTACTAAATTGTGCTGTCTGTTATAGGGACTACTGAACAGACATTTAGAAGTTTATTTTAAAATGCAAAGTATTGAAAATCAAAACACTACAAGTGTGTCCCATCGGGTAATGAAAAGGTCCACACACTCGTGCACTTGAACCAAACACAATAAATACATCATGAACGTAGACAAGTGGTCAAAAGCAAAGACCACAAGTGTGAGCATCTACATGGGCCCTTTATCTCCCTCATATATTTTAATGTGCAGCTGGAAGCAGTAAACATAGGCATTTCAAAATAAGAGTCCTTGTGTATTTCAGGCTTATTTATACATTTGAAGCCCAAAATCCAATATAGATCGACCAATTATTAATGTTCATTTGTGCTGGTCTTAAAAAGTGTTCAACTTGATTTTAAAAACTCTGCAGAAACCCTGGCATGCCTTCTCATCGATGTATTTGCGAGAAATGACTAACCTTCTTTCTTCAGCCATTTGACAATGTTTCCCTCCTCCATGGTGGGCGAGAGCGCTGGCATCTGCACCTCCAGAGGAGCGACCCCTGCTGGACACACAAACTACATCAGACATGCATCGAATCCAGACGCATGGACAGGAGGTGTGTGGCATTCTGGAGGATCGCATTAAAAAAAAACATACATATACATACACACAAATGATAAAAATGGACAGTGCTGATTCTGGATGCTGATTGGTCAGTACAGTGTTTCTTCTGTCACAGTCCTGGGCAGACGGCAAAACAAACAAATTTTAAAAATACAATAAAACATACTGGTCAAGGGACAATGCTAACATGGAGGATGCCATAGTGAAAATACTGTGTGAGTGTGTGAGAGTGAGTGAGTGAGTGAGCTTGAGTGAGTGACAGAGTGTGTTTGTGTGTGTGAGTGAGCGTGTGTGAGTGAGCGTGTTTGAGTGAGCGTGTTTGAGTGAGCGTGTTTGAGTGAGCGTGTTTGAGTGAGCGTGTTTGAGTGAGCGTGTTTGAGTGAGCGAGCGTGTTTGTGTGAGTGAGTTTGTGTGAGTGAGTGAGTGAGTGAGCGAGCGTGTTTGTGTGAGTGTGTGAGTGAGTGAGCGAGTGTGTGTGAGTGAGTGAGCGAGTGTGTGTGAGTGAGCGAGCGAGTGTGTGAGTGAGCGAGCGAGTGTGTGTGAGTGAGCGAGCGAGTGTGTGTGAGTGAGCGAGTGTGTGAGTGAGCGAGCGAGTGTGTGAGCGAGCGAGCGAGCGAGCGAGCGAGCGAGTGTGTGAGTGAGCGAGCGTGTTTGTTTGAGTGAGTGAGTGAGTGAGCGAGTGTGTGTGAGTGAGTGAGCGAGTGTGTGTGAGTGAGTGAGCGAGTGTGTGTGAGTGAGTGAGCGAGTGTGTGTGAGCAAGCGAGCGAGTGTGTGTGAGTGACAGAGCGTGTTTGTGTGTGTGAGTGAGTGAGTGTGTGAGTGAGCGTGTTTGAGTGAGTGTGTGTGAGTGAGCGAGCGTGTTTGTGTGAGTGAGCGTGTTTGAGTGAGCGAGCGAGCGTGTTTGTGTGAGCGAGCGTGTTTGAGTGAGCGTGTGAGTGAGCGAGCGTGTTTGTGTGAGCGAGCGTGTTTGAGTGAGTGAGCGTGTTTGAGTGAGTGAGCGTGTTTGAGTGAGTGAGCGTGTTTGAGTGAGTGAGCGTGTTTGAGTGAGTGAGCGTGTTTGAGTGAGTGAGCGTGTTTGAGTGAGTGAGCGTGTTTGAGTGAGTGAGCGTGTTTGAGTGAGTGAGCGTGTTTGAGTGAGTGAGCGTGTTTGAGTGAGTGAGCGTGTTTGAGTGAGTGAGCGTGTTTGAGTGAGTGAGCGTGTTTAGTGAGTGAGTGAGCGAGCGAGCGTGTTTGAGTGAGTGACAGAGCGTGTTTGTGTGTGTGAGTGAGCGTGTTTGAGTGAGTGTGTGTGAGTGAGCGAGCGTGTGAGTGAGTGAGCGAGCGTGTGAGCGAGTGTGTGAGTGAGTGAGCGTGTTTGAGTGAGCGTGTTTGTTTGAGTGAGTGAGTGAGCGTGTTTGTTTGAGTGAGTGAGCGAGTGAGTGAGCGAGTGAGCGAGCGAGTGTGTGTGCGAGTGTGAGTGAGTGAGCGTGTTTGTGTGAGTGTGTGTGTGAGTGAGTGACCGAGCGTGTTTGTGTGAGTGAGTGTGTTTGAGTGAGTGAGTGTGTGAGTGAGCGAGCGTGTTTGAGTGAGTGAGTGAGTGAGCGTGTTTGAGTGAGTGAGCGAGTGAGCGAGCGTGTGTGAGCGAGTGAGCGAGCGTGTGTGAGCGAGTGAGCGAGCGTGTGTGAGCGAGCGAGCGAGTGTGTGTGTGAGTGAGAGAGTGTGTGTGTGTCGTGAGAGTGAGTGAGTGATTGAGTGTGTGTGTGTGTGCGTGAGAGAGTGAGTGATTGAGTGGGTGTGTGTGAGAGAGAGAGTGAGAGTGAGTGAGAGTGTGAGTGAGTGAGTGAGTGAGTGAGTGAGTGTGTGTGCGTGTTTGAGTGAGTGAGTGAGTGAGCGAGCGTGTTTGAGTGAGTGAGCGTGAGTGAGCGTGTTTGAGTGAGTGAGCGTGTTTGAGTGAGTGAGTGAGCGTGTTTGAGTGAGTGAGTGAGTGAGCGTGTTTGAGTGAGTGAGCGAGTGAGCGAGCGTGTGTGAGCGAGTGAGCGAGCGTGTGTGAGCGAGCGAGCGAGTGTGTGTGTGAGTGAGTGTGAGTGAGCGAGCGTGTTTGAGTGAGTGAGTGAGTGTGCGAGTGAGTGTGAGTGAGCGAGAGAGCGAGCGTGTTTGTGTGAGTGTGTGTGAGTGAGCGAGCGTGTTTGAGTGAGTGAGTGAGCGTGTGTGAGTGAGTGAGTGAGTGTGTGTGAGAGCGAGTGAGTGAGTGATGTAAATTATGATGTAAACTGTGCTATAATAAATAAATAAGAGTCTTGCCCTTCTGCTGACCTGCCAGAAAAACACTCACCACATACTGACGGCGACTGAAACAAGTGTCTGAAGCCGCTTCCAGTCCAGCCTGCGGTCCACTGGCGTTTATCCTGAATTATTAGTCTGTTTTGAACTGTCAGCTTATAGGGTTTTATGGCTCTCAGAGCAATGAAAACGGCCCTCCGCCCGAGTCTGATGGACGCCGCCATCGCTGTGCCCTTCTTCCGCTGCAGCGCCGCCGCCTTCTTCTTCTCTGCCGCTGCGGGCGGCTCGAGCTCGGGCTCGCTCATTAGCGCCGTCTCGCGGACTGTTCCCTGGACGCTCTCTCACACTGAGCGCGATACAAGTATCCTACTGTATGCTTCACAGAAAAGAAGAGACTAGGCTCAGAATGGGACACTTTGTGACTATATTGTCA
This sequence comes from Sinocyclocheilus grahami, assembly GCF_001515645.1. Lineage (NCBI taxonomy): Eukaryota > Metazoa > Chordata > Actinopteri > Cypriniformes > Cyprinidae > Sinocyclocheilus > Sinocyclocheilus grahami. The sequence goes on from NW_015506282.1 coordinate 74,166, forward strand.
GCAGGTATCATGTAGCTACTAGTTAAATGCAGAAAATATGAAGCACATAGAAAGGACTTGATGAAAGAAATGTAAAGATTATGAATGAAAGGAAAATTAGTAAAAAAGTATACTTAAATGTGCTAGGAGTGGACAAAGTGATAGATACTCGCACCGTTCCTGGGGACAGCGGCTCCAGAGGAGGCGCTAGTGACACATCCGGAGCTCAAGCCGCCGTTGAAGCCCGAAGAAGAAGCGGCACGTGACGTCGGTGAGCCGCTGAACCCGGAAGAGAGAGAGACGCCCGAGCGGAGACACATAAACAAACGAATCGAGCGGAAAAACATCGAATTAAACCACCAGACCTTATAAAACTGCAGTGAACATTAACATGGACGGTAGGAAAACTCTCGCTCGATGTCTGTTAAACACTCCATTTAGGAATGTCATCTGATCAGATTTTCTGTAATGAATCATGATCTCGTTTCATACATATGAACTGATATGCTGTGTCATCATCACACACGTTAACGTGTGATTTGATTGTTGCCAGGCTCTGTGTCATACTTGTGTAGTTGAATTAGTTTATTCTTGTTATCAGTATTAACTCGCAGTGCTGCTGTGTAACTGGAAACATGTAACCTGTAAGGCTCGAGGCCTTTCATGTTCACTAGTTCTGATCATGTGAGCTGAATGATTGATTGTTGGTGTGTTTCTCTCACACAGACACACTCTTCCAGCTTAAGGTGACTATATATTTCTGTCTTTCCCTCACTATGGATGCACTAATGATGGCAGTCTCATCTGATCTTTGAATCTTGTCTTTTTCACCAGTTCACGGCGAAGCAGCTGGAGCGACTGGCCAAAAAGGCAGAGAAAGACTCCAAAGCTGAGCAAGCCAAAGTAAAAAAGGTAGAGCAGCAGATGTGAGACGTCACTGCTTCAGGGTGGGCTGTGATAGTGACATCAGCTTTGTCTGTGATTGCCATCGGGATGTGAAGAGAGTTTCAGCCAGCGAAACATAAAATGTTTTTTAACCAAATCACCTACCCTGCCTTTAAAACCTTAAACAGGGGCGTGTCAGTTATCTTCACGTCAAGTGCTTATGGGTAAAGTCACAGGGTTGTGCTCAGTTCTGTCACAGCACATACGTGATCCTGGTCGCTGGGGTATATTTGTAGCAATAGCCAAAAATGCATTCTATGGTTCACAATTATCGATTTTTCTTTTATGCCAAAAATCATTCGGATATTAAGATCATGTTCCATGAAGATATTTAGTAAATTTTCTACCGTAAATATATCAAAACTTCATTTTTGATTAGTAATATGCATTGCTAAGAACTTCATTTGGACAACTTTAAAGATGATTTTCTCAATATTTAGATTTTTTTGCACCCTCAGATTCCAGATTTTCAGATAGTTGTATCTCGGCCAAATATTGTCCTAACAAACCTAACAAGCTTATTTATTCAGCTTTCAGATGATGTATGAATCTCAATTTCAAAAAAAGGAACCATATGACTGGCTTTGTGGTCCAGGGTCACATTTACAACTAAGTTAAGTGCTCTAAATGTATTTATATTGTCTGTGGAAGGCGTAGGACCATAAAATGTTTGTACCCAATCATATTCCTCGGTCTGAAGGCTACGATAGGCTGTCCTACCTGCCTTTCAATGCATGTGTTTGCATACCTCCGCACACCCTGTTGGCGCAGACATGATACGTCATCAGCGCGCTCCATTACGCCACTGCAGAGCGAGCGAGAATGGAAGCCATTATTATTGTAATATTATGCACTTTGTACTGTAATGTTTTCTCACCGGTGAAAGAGACATGAGGTAATCTCTCTCATCGTGTTAGCCTCTGCTCTGCCTGTGTTTTGGAAGAGGCGTGGCTTTGGAGAGTGATTATGCTGGGAGGGTGGGATCTTATGCTTTCAAAGCTAGCTTGCTATTGCTAGCCTCTCTGAAATCACCTACCCTATCTTTAAGGATCCAACATGTAGCTTTTAATTTCAAAGCTCACATGCGCTCATCATTAATGATAAATTAGCAGTCACCTCTCGGCTGAACCGTCACTCCTGATTCACGTGTTCGCAGAAGAAGCTTCATTTGTTTATCTGGTGTTTGTAACTCTCCAGGCTCTCCAGCAGAAGAACGTGGAGTGCGCTCGTGTGTACGCAGAGAATGCCATTCGCAAGAAGAACGAGGGTCTGAATTGGCTGCGTATGGCGTCTCGCGTGGACGCCGTGGCCTCGAAGGTCCAGACGGCCGTGACTATGAAGGGGGTGAGACGAGGACTGTGTCTTGATTGCTGTTCTCAACATCTCTTAAGAACCGATCTGAGTCCAGCCTTTATCCTGCTTTATTTCAAAAGGTCACGAAAAGCATGACGCAGGTGACTAAAGCTCTGGATAAGGCTCTGAATTCCATGGACCTGCAGAAAGTGTCGGCTGTCATGGACAAGTTCGAGAGCCAGGTTCAGAATCTAGACGTTCACACCTCGGTGAGTGCTGAGATCCTTTGGATCCTATTTCTCATGAGCATTTTAGCCCAGGCCGTGGTCTCTGAGAGCTGCTGGTGTGTGCAGGTGATGGAGGACTCCATGAGCTCTGCCACCACGCTGAGCACGCCGCAGGAGCAGGTGGATGATCTGATCCTGCAGATCGCGGAGGAGAGCGGCCTGGAGGTGGAGGACCAGCTCAGTCAGCTGCCGGCGGGAGCCTCGTCACTGGGAGAGACGTCAGTGCGCTCGCAGGACAAAGAAGACCAGCTCTCCAGACGGTACATCTCTCACCTCCGGAGTCACCACTCACATTACACCCCAGTAGTTGTGCCTGATATTTCATCTCTTTAAAGCTGTTGAGTGCTCGTTTCATCTGGTTTGGGACCTGTTGTGGTTTACTGATGCATGGACTCATACTCAGTGTTGGTGACTGATGTTGATGTTGTGTTACAGGTTGGCAGCTTTACGTAACTGATGGCGTTCAGAGATTCAATCAAACCTTTCCTGCGTGGAGGACGCTGGTTTTTATAACCCAGTCCATTTATGCACATTTTCTCCCACACTTTATGATGAAAACATGTACTGTCTCTCCTTCGTCTTTGTCAGCTCTTTATTTCTCAGTGTCTCCGTCATCCAACATGACTGTGTCTGTCAAAAGAGCACAAGTCATTTCCCCTCTTTATTTCCGGACGAGAAAGATCAGGAAGCTCATTTCTACTCTACGCAGGGCTTCTGATGCAGAGGAGGGCTCTTGGGTTTTGCTCATTGTCTTTACCGACACTGTGTTGATTGAAGTTTGCATATTTATTTAAACCTGATAGAGACTGATCTGTTCATAATGTCAGTGTAGTATACAGCGCGTGAAAGGCATGATTTTCTCTTGAGTTTGCTTCGGTTCCTCATGCCTTACTTAGGTGCTTCTTGCGTTCAGTGCCTCCATCATATTACAAGAGTGTATGAATCCAGCCCAAATATAAACACACACACCATATTGTAATGCAATCTTATTTTCTCATATTTCTGTAAGAGCCTTTGGTTCCTGCTGCAGTCGTGCGGCGTTTCCTCCGGATCAGCTCGGGTGTAGGGTTAGATCAGTTTCTTCTGAGCATTCATCATGTAAATAAATCAAATCATTCTAATATCAGTTCTGAAATGCGTCTTATTTGGCATGTTCCAATGCTGCTGTTTTTTAAGCATCTTAGTCCGTTAAACCACATTTGACATGCTGATGTTCACAGCTCGTTCATGCTTGTGAAAGCCTCTGAGCTGAACCTGTAGATTCCTGGTGATAATCCTCGCTGTCGGCAGGTGGTTTTGATTCTGAGCTCGTATGGACAGAAGAACCAGATCAAAGCCACAGAAGCTCTGTTAACAGCACTGTTCTGTCAGTACCGTCCTGTACAACACCAAATATGACACGTTTTACACCCAAGTAATGCTGATTTACAGCATGGGAAGACATGAAGTGATGCTAGATGATTGAGAATGCAGAATACCTCTTCCAGTTATTCATGCCATAAATAATTAGATGTTAGAAATTCAATGTCCACTACACGTACATGCTTTATTACCATTACTGTATGTTTATCGAATGCAAGCACATAATAAATTTTCTGATCTTTCTTGTCTGGATGTTTCTTTTTGTTCTTTTCACTGAATAAAATTGCACACTTTTTAAAAATGTGTTTCTTCTGCTCACCAAAGGCTTCGTTTATTGCAACAGAAACACAATAAAACAGTAATTTTGTGAAATATGAGTACAATTGAATGACTTTTTCATGCGAAAGTGTTCATTGCTCCAGTCTTCAGTGTCACATGACCTTCAGAAATCATTCTAATGTACTGATTTGCTGCTCGAGGAACATTTCTGATCATCACCGATGTTCAGTGTTGTACAGTAAGTAATTTAAGACAATTCCGAGTGTCGTGGAACAGCGATTTACAAACAGTGATAAATCAGCTCAATCATACATGAAGATAAACATATCAGTCGTTGAATGCCAGGTGAGTTATCAGGGCAGCAAACAATGCATGCAATGGTTTCTGTAATATTCTGATTCTGAAGAATCTCGACGCATTTTTGTTGACAAGTCACGAGGAGACATTACAGTAGAGAGGGGAAAAAGCGCGATTGTCTGTGAGGTTAGTCCACAACCGGCTTCCATAGTCTGGGCGACGAGCCAGAGTGCTTCCGTGTGTTTTCCACAGACTGTATAAGGTGTTTTCTGAAGAGTTTCACTGGGCGTTTCTCTCTTAACACCGGTTTCCATCAAACACATGGTTGTTCCTGCAGGGGCGCAATGCTGCTCAGAAAGCCCTTTCCTTAATTCAATCTTTTTCAAATATCAGAGGACATTAATGCTTCACTGGAGACATTTCTACACTGAAATTATAATTGTTTAAATGAGTCGTTTTCCAGAATCGGGAACTGATACACAAACGCAAATCCGCTGCTGCGGTCTCTTTGAAACGATCACATAAAACGCGTCGAGCTGTGACCACCAGCCGCTGTGATTGGTCCATCCTTGCGCGCGTTTAATAAAGAAACGGGTCTCACGTGACCAACGCCGAGTCTGCGGCGTTTCAGCTACTGTTTGGATAATAATTTACACTTGAATAATGATGGGAACATACTTTAAAAGACGCTGTATTGGAATTGCGCAGTGAAGAGTTGAATTATGAAAATGAACACTTTCAGAGCTGGTTTCCGCTCTGGTGTACGTTTCTCCGGGTGTGGCTAGAAGGGACACAGCAAAAACCGGACGCTAAATGCAATAAATTGCATTTTCTACCTATTAGATTGTGTTTTATTAACGTCTACACCTACCCCTTACGATAACGCAATTTTTTTTAATTATTGTTGTACAGTGAGAGAAAATGTAGGCTCTATTGATGTGCGCATGCCCAGTAGTTTTTGCTGTATCCCTTCTAGCCACTCGCTGTTTCTGCAGGGAGTCGCCCAGAGAAACCGCACGAGCTGCTCAGACCGGAATCACGAGCGCTGATGACGGAACAAGAGCAAACATGACGAGAAACACACGGAAATACCGTCTCTGAGTCTGAACTGTTCGTGCTCGATGTTTCTGGGCGGTGCTGAGTGAATCCCTGTCTAAGCCGCCATGAGATGATTGTGAGTATGATCTTTACGATCATGAGCAGATTTAAAGATGTTATTAGCGGACCGCAGCTGTGTTTGAGCCAGAACGAGGAGAAATATTCCCCCCTCTAATGAATCGGTGATTGCACTGGCAGCTCTCAGCGGTGCGGCGGGTGGAGACATGAAGGCAGTGCTCGTGTTGAGCTGTCTGCTGTTAATCGCTCAAGCAGAAGATCCCGAAAAGCCCGACCAGAACCAGAACCAGAACCAGAGCCCCGTCCAGTACCTGTACATCGGCGACGGCTCCTCGCAGGAGTTCGAGTTTCCCCAGAGCACGCGGGGAGTGATCGTCATCTCCAGCAGGTACCGCGGCTCCGGAGGCCGGAAGGGTCGCGAGAGCCTCAAACAGACGGTTCGGGTGAGCTCTCTGGACCCGGACGTGATCTCCATCCTCAACGTGAGCGACAGCGGACGTTCGGGAGCCGCGAGCAGTTACGTCATCAGCATCCGGTCTGGGGTACCGGCCCGTCCAGTACCTGTACATCGGCGACGGCTCCTCGCAGGAGTTCGAGTTTCCCCAGAGCACGCGGGGAGTGATCGTCATCTCCAGCAGGTACCGCGGCTCCGGAGGCCGGAAGGGTCGCGAGAGCCTCAAACAGACAGTTCGGGTGAGCTCTCTGGACCCGGACGTGATCTCCATCCTCAACGTGAGCGACAGCGGACGTTCGGGAGCCGCGAGCAGTTACGTCATCAGCATCCGGTCTGGGGTACCGGGAACGGCTCCGCTGCTCATCCAGCTGCTGGACTTGTACAGGGACTCGGAGCCGGTTCTGATCGAGGAGCGGAGCGATTACTCCATCAGGGTGGCGGCAGGCGGCGATGACCCCGCGGCCCGGCTCCTCGAGCCCAGCGCGCTGTCGCACTTCTCCGAGAACCCCGTCCTGTTCGCGCTGCTGCCGCTCATCTTCATCAACAAGTGCGCGTTTGGCTGTAAGGTGGAGGTGGAGGTTCTGCTGGGTCTGCTGAAGAGGCCGGTGCCGCTGCTGCTGGGTGTCGCGGGACAGTTCCTCATAATGCCGCTCTACGCGTTCGGGCTGTCCCGCCTGGCGTCCCTTCCCAAGGCGCTGGCGCTGGGGCTGGTCATCACCTGCTCGGCGCCGGGTGGAGGTGGGGGGTATCTCTACAGCCTGCTGCTGGGTGGAGACGTCACCCTGGCCATCAGCATGACCCTCATCTCCACCGTGGTGGCGGCCGCAGCCATGCCGCTGTCCTCGGCGCTGTACGGCTGGCTGCTGGGGGTCCACGCCACGCTCCATGTGCCCTTCGTCAAGATCCTGGGCACGCTGCTCTTCATCGCCATTCCCATCTCGCTGGGCATGCTGGTGAAGCTCCGCCTGCCCGCCGTCACCCGCGTCCTGCTCGCCCTCATCCGCCCCTTCAGCTTCGTGCTCATCGTCGGGGGGATCTTCATGGCCTATCAGATGGGCTCCTCCATCCTGGCCAACGTGCGGCCTCCGATCGTGGCGGCGGGCGTGACCGTGCCCATCTGTGGGCTGCTGGTGGGCTGTGGCTTGGCGCGGCTGGCGGGGCTGCCGCTGGCTCAGAGGAAGACCGTCAGTATCGAGGTGGGCGTGCAGAACAGTCTCCTGGCGCTGGCTGTCATGCAGCTGTCGTTTCAGCGGGCCGAGGCCGACTACGCATCCCAGGCGCCCTTCATAGTGGCCCTCAGCAGCACGTCGGAGATGCTTCTGCTGGTGCTGGTTCACATCGCCCAGCGACGCCTGTGCCTGCCGCCCGCCTCAGGAACCGCCACCTGATCGCCAGCTAAAGCCAAGCACTACTGCCAGAGCGGCCGTGACGCTCGATCAGCCCGCGGGCCGCTGAAGTGTTTCTGTCTTACTACCAAAGGCCTTCGCTCATTGTGGCCATTTTTATTTCAGCCTCTTTTTTAAATCAGATTTTAATTAACACAGTCTTATGCGTATTAAAATGACAGTGTTTACGGAAGATATGAGATATTTTTCTAAGTAATTTTGCGATATGTTCTTTTGTAATTCTGATGCTTTGTTTGTATCTTGTTTCGAGATGACGTGTGATGATGATGTTGCTGTGATTGAACCACAATGGTGACATGTGATTAAATGCTTTTTGACAAGACAAAAGAAGTGTCTTTCAGTACTGACACCATGACTTATATGTATTCATGCCTGCAGAGTTCAATCAATCCCACATGCAAGTTCAAATCAAAGTTGACCTTTTTCAAATTCATCAGATTATGCTGTCTGTCCAAAATATGTGATTTTTACCACCATCCAGACAGCATGACGGTGAGCTGTTAACCCTTATCCTGAGTTCTCTGGGCAGCACATGCTTATCTGTAGTGCAAAGCTCATCTGAAGAGAACTGGGGCCATTTTTAAGAAATTCTTCTTAACTGCTATTGTCTTCCTCTTTTTTAATTTAAGAATAAAGTTAGGAATATGTTGGTAACGCTTTTCTTAAAGCCTTTATGTATAATGAATTATAAATGGTTATTAAAGGGTACAATGCATAATGTAATGTGCATTTGTAATACATTATATCTTGTCGTAAATCATTTTAACCGAATTTGAAATGCATAGTGTAACAATGAATTGATAAGTGTTATACTGTATTAACTGTGGTTACAGTTATTCATGAGATTGTACAATGCATCATAAGGTGTATTACAAGGCAGAATTCATGCATTAAAACTACTTTTATAATGCATTATACATAAAGGCTTTAAGTAAAGTGTTACCAATATTTAGCATTTCTTAAGAATGTACTTATCTTTTTCTTACAATATTTTTTGTTCTAAAGATAAAACTTAAGAGGGATTTGAATTCCTAACAAAAATGTTCTTTAAACTCACTGAGTAACCTCTAAAATTTAGAATAACCTCCAGCCTGCCATAAATCTCGTCTTATTGTGATTATTATTACTTTATAAAAGCGAGACAGCGAGGATCACAAACAGTAACACCAAAGCTTCTCTTCTTAAGGAATAAAAGGTTCTTAACAAAACATTTGAGAACTACTTATCCCTTTAAGCTCTGCATGAGCTTGATCTTTACTCTAGTGGTCTTTGCTCTTTCTTCTGCTCGTTTACAGGCAGGGAGTTGAGTGATCTGTGATGGTGCTTTGTTTATTGTATTGATTGTATTTCTCCATTAGTGCATCAGCAAAAAAATTATTATAATGTATATAATGGATGCATTTGTTGTAATATATCGCACATCTTTGAAATGCTCTCAAGTTTTCATATCCACATATTCAGCATGAGTCTGCCAGTGCTCCTCTGACTGCTTAATAGGAGTTATTTTAATGATTAACAGGAAAACGGTTCCATCTGTGTGAAACTTCATAGGAACAGAAAACTCAGTTTGTTTTAGTTGTTTATGTTAATAAGAATATTATCTTAGATAAACAAAGGCATATTGCGGTATGAACATAACACGTCACTAGGGTAACGCTAACAAATATATGCATAAGAACTGGGTTTGAACTGAACATTTTTATCATGTTAATAATCTCGTTCAATGTATTATACACTTCCGTATTGCCTGATTTACCATTGTGGACAAGAAACTAAATTATACAAATATCAATACTGATAAAACACAAAAATGTAGATGATTATTGTAAATAGTATGAGAGAATCTATGCTTTCACGGAGAGACTTTAAATTCAGGAAGCATATTGGGGGGGGGGGGGG
>NW_015506282.1:83798-84629 GCF_001515645.1 Sinocyclocheilus grahami
GGGGGTGACTGGCTTGATGCTCTCTTTTTGATTGGCTGACAACAGAGGCGCCCATGACGATTGGCTGCTGCCCGTTCACTCCGAACCAATGGAAACGCTCGCAGTAAAAGACTGTTGCTGGCGATAGGCTGCTTGTAGTTTCCTCACAACCAGTGAGCACTCCGATGTGCAGCGCGCGGGTTTGCGGAAATTGCGGCAGAGGAAGTGCACGTGTGTAACGTTACTAGTGTGCTTTATCTGTGTAGTTTAATCCCACACGGGATCGAATGAACGTATCGCAGCATGTTGAGCGCGACATCAGCCGGAGAACATTCATCGCGCCCCGCCACTGTCACAGCTCTGCTCGGTAAGACATTGACACACATGTAGTATTACCATCAGCCGCATCTCTCACTAGTTTAGAGACTGATGCATTTGTTTAGCGCGCAGACCTATGAAGAGAGCCAGAGATGATGAGACAGAGCAGCATCTACAGGAGTCCTGTGTGAGCCTGCTGATGAGACACCAGAACACATCAGAGCTCCTGCTGGAGATCACAGTGAGTCTGAAACCACATCAATGCAGTAACAACGAGACTCACATTTTCTTGACAACACCAGAACAAACAGCAGCTCCAGTCAGGGTCAGAAATGAACTTATCCATTAAAGCCGCCTTTCCACTATCTCCGACAAGCGACAGACCGGAAGTCATTCATTTCCAATGGAGAGTAGTGCGGGAGCTGCGCGGAGTTCCGATCAAAAATGCATATGCAGAAAATTCGGATCCAGTTTGATCTGCGGATGCGTTATGATGCGATTTCAATTTTTCCTTTCTCTTTGGAGTGTTACAAG
>NW_015506282.1:85004-91037 GCF_001515645.1 Sinocyclocheilus grahami
TATAACCTTTGTTAAAGGGGTATGTGATTTATATATAGTTTGCTATACTATCGTAAATGTTGTTTTAACCATGTGCGATTTGACATTATTGAGTATTTTGCAAAAACCATTCAAAACATCCCTACAGAGCGCACGCATATTTTACGTGAAGTCTAGACTAGTGCGTGTGCGCATTTAGAGTGTGTTCTTTCACTGCATGATTCAGTCTATTCAAATGCATTTAGAATGATCACAAATTCAAGACATGATGGCAGAAAATTTATAGCTAAATATCGTCTAATTATCGTTATCGATAAAATATCAAGATATAATTTTTTTGTCAGTATTGCACACCCCTACTATAGACACAGCCAGTTTTACTCACTGAGAGATTTATTCATCATAAAATTATTACTTCATAATTTTATGATGAATAAAATTATTACTTCAAAATTGTATTCGAGTCTTACACACATGCTGTACAGATAATGTAGAGCGTGCATTAATTTGAATGATGACAGCTATTATGGGAGGTTATCATGGCTTGATGGAGCGCAGGAGATGCAGATAACATGATCTTGACCCTTTTAAGAAACTTTAATTAATACTGTCATGTAGGGCTGGACGATATGGCCTAAATTTATATCACGATATATTTATTAATTTCGGTCGATATGATGTAATTCCGATATTGATATGAACACTTATTTAAAAAAAGCCTTGTAAAAACTGCCAAGAACGCCCACAACAGATGTCTGTGCATACAAACTTATGAAAAATTAATTTGACAAGTCTTGACACCTCATATAAAACCATATAATATTTTAGGGAAAAAAAAAAAAAAGCACAAATAAATGAATGCTCACCTTTTATTTGTATTTAGCCTTCATACAAACAAGAAATGTGAAATCACGGTCAAATAATCGTCTCAGACTCACCTAATTAATATTAATATCTTTAACTTCAAACTATAAGCGAACATACACTACCAGTCAAGATTTTTTATGTTTTATAAAGACGTCTCTTCTGCTCACCAAGCCTGCATTTATTTGATCCAAAGTACAGAAAAACAGTAACATTGAAATATTTTTACTATTTAAAATAACTGTTTTCTATTTTAAAATGCATTTCATTCCTGTGATTTCAAAGATATATTTTTAGCATCATTACTCCAGTCACGTGATCTTTCAGAAATCATTCTAATATTCTGATTTGCTGCTCAAAAATCATTTATTATGATGTTGAAAACAGCTGAGTAGAATTTTTTCAGGTTTCTTTGATGAACAGAAAGTTCAGAAGAACAGCATTTATTTGAAATAGAAATCTTTTGTAACATTATAAATGTCGTTATCATCACTTTTAGCGTCTTTGCTAAATAAACTTATTCATTTATATAATTTCTTTCACAAAAAAAAAAAAAAATCATACTGACTCCAAGTTTTTGAATGGAATAGTGTATAATGTTACAAAAGCTTTTTATTTCAGATCAATGCTGATCTTTGGATCTTTTTATTCATCAAAGAATCCTGAAATAAAAAAAATGCTTAAACTGTTTTAAATATTCATAATTAGCAAATCCGCATATTACAATGTTTTCTGGATCATGTGAAACTGAAGACTGGAGTAATGATGCTGAAAATTCAGCTTTGATCACAGCAATAAATTAAATTTTTAAATATATTCAAATAGAAAGCAGTTATTTTAAATAGAAAAATGTTACTGTTTTGCGGTACTTTGGATCAAATAAATGCAGGCTTGGTGAACCAAAGAGAATTCTAAAAAAAAAAAAAAAAACATTAAAAATCTTACTGTCCAAAAACTTTGACTGGTAGTGTAGGCTGATTATTCTTATAGATTGAAACAAATGTGCTTTAGCCAGTATAAAGAGTATGAAAGGTGCTCTGAGTTTCTGCAGAAAATAAAAATAAAGAGCTACAACAAAAACATGTTGCTGGAGACGGGCTTTTAAAAATGCAAACTGCTTGTCTGCCAGCAGGAGGCGCTGTGAGAGCGGTAGAACGCTCCGGTTACTAAAATATCTCCGTGATGTCTCGTGAAAGCTCGAGAGGGAACTAGCGGTTTCTCCAGTAATGGCTGTAAACAAATCAGCTCTGCTCATGGCTACTTTATCAGATCAAATGAAAATGCCATGGAAGCTTTTCTGAAGACAGTCGGTTCCCTTCAGAGATACATTCATATAAAACATCCGCACGTGTTTTGATTTTGAAACGTGCAGTGCTCATGTTTATTCAACGAAGTCAAACGCCACAAATAAATCAATATATGGAAAACACTGGTAATGTATATCGAAATATCGGAAATGTGTTTAAAAATCATATCACCGTTATTGAAAAAAATTGTATCGCGATACATATTGATATTGAATTATTGTCCAGCCCTACTGTCACGTAACAAATCTGTTCAAATATCAAATTAAATGAATTGCTAATTACATTGAAATAAAAATTTAAAACATTAGAAATTGTGAATATAAATATTTGGGAATCATGTAAAAAAAAAAGAAAAAGAAATGAATAAAAACTGCACATTTAATTGATCTATTATAACGTTTTAACATTAACATTATAACATTATTTTGTTCGCTTGGCTGTTTCCTTATAAAAGTCCAGAAATGTGTCAAGTTTTTCGTCTGGTGTCTTTTTTAATTATATGATGTCATTACGTTGCTGTCTTGCCGCCAGCCAATCGCTGCATTGCTGATCGTGGTTTCGAGTATCGATACATAGCCCCTTTTAAACCAACCCATGAACACGCAATTGTCTCCGATAACTCAATCCAGCCATACTACTAATCATCAGCAGGTCCGTTCGAAGAACCGAATTAGCCAGATCCTGATTAGCCCAATTGTATCATCTTGGATGTGACATTTAATCTCGGATGTAATAAACGACGTATGAAGAACGGGCCCCTGATCCGTGCTGGTCACTGAGGAAATACTTCAACTTTGCGCTGTGGATCCCCGGATCGGCTTTCACTACGGACGAAGCGGAGTCCAGCCTGGGGTCGTCACATGTGGTTGCCACAAGCCTGCCTGCCGCCGCTCACCCAAGCCGGCCTCCGCTTGCTCTAGCCCGCCGTGTGTGACACCGTTTCGTTGTGAAAGCAAAACTACTTTGTTTGGCCTTCCAAAAGAGGACACGACTAGAAATCAGTGGTTAAGTTGTATTTAAAACACTGTTCCAGAACAGCAAATGCCTCGTTTATAATGGGTTTTAATGTTTTTGTCTCGTCGCTCCGGCCGGACACGCCATCACAGTATGGTAGGGGTGTAACATTTCCGTCACACGCTTGAGGTATTCAGCCAATCACAACGCACTGGATAGCTGGCCAGTCACAGCACACCTCACATTTCAGAATGATGAGCTTTGTAAAAATTTACGAGTTCAGAAAGGCAGGGCATAGACCAGAAACAATAATGTACAGCAGGGGTGCCCAACTCTGCTGCTGGCGATCGACTGTCCTGCAAAGTTCAGCTCCAACCCTAATCAAACACACCTGAAGCAACTAATTAGGGTCTTCAGGATCACTTAAAAATTAAAGGCTTTGATTAGAGTTGGAGCTAAACTTTGCAGGACAGTCGATCGCCAGGAGCAGGGTTGGGCAGCCCTGATGTACAGTATGTGGAAAATAATGTGTTTTTTTAACCTTAAACCGCATAAACACATTTCATTACACCAAATACTGTTATTTTTAGCAACATCATATGACCCCTTTAAAATATTTGAACTTCTGCGGCTAGACCGTATGCGACCGGCCAACCGGATGTGATGTATGCTATTTAAAAACTATTAGTGTAAGGTTAGAATTACTTAAAATCTGAACAGCGAAAAAAAACTAAAACATGAAATCTGATTTTTTTCTAATTTAATTTAAACCACATATGGAGGGTACGCCTACGTCGTTACCAATGCAACCCATGCAGATAGGTAGTTTATGTCTAGACATACAAATCTGATTAGATCAATTGAAATTACTAGTGCAGACGGTCTGCCTGAAAAGATCTGATTTGAGAAAAAAAATCCAATTTGCCTGTAGTCTGAACATAGCCCATGACAGCTTAGAAAACCACTGACTTAAACCAGTGCGCGCACACACACACACACACAAAACTCTTATATTTCTTCTTTGCATATCTCTTGTTCTCTGGGTTGGTACTAATCTAGCTGTTTAATAAAACCCAGTGGCGGCTCGTGGGTTTTAAAATAAAGGAGGCACACTAATTGTATTGGTCTGGGATCCCTGCCGATTATTATTATTATTATTATTATTTACTTAACCACTTTAAAATGGCTTTTTGGTTGCTTTTAGTCAGAAAACGTAAAGAAAACGATACACATACAAGATAATGTAATTTCACTTACCTGGCCTATCACTTGAAGCAAACATCCATCCCTTCTTAAAAGTCTATGTTAAAAGAGACCTGCCTGTTGTGCCATTTAATTAAGCCGACTGCTGTAGCCTATATCCAGCTTAGGCTGTTTTCCCTTTTTTTTTATTTGTATATATACTGTTTGAATGACAGCTTGGTAGAGCTGTTGGCGATCAAATATTCAATATCACTACTCATCATAAATACTTGGTACATTATCAGCGCAGCGGCAGACGTTCAAACTAATATCACGTAATTTACGTCTCTATGATGCTTGGTTGATATCAGAAGGAGGCTTGCGAGGCGTCCCTTGCGAGGGTTCTTTTCTCAACACTCCTGAGCACTGAAAGTGAACACTCAATGGTGATTGGCTAATTTTTTTTTTTACTAACAGAGGCACGAGATCACAGCTCTTCCCCGGCCTCCCGCTCTCCTTCTCTATCACCTAGCGGTTGTAATTACATCAGCAGATTCGGCACATTCGCAATAGAAAAATGGCGCTTACACATTATGGTATTACAACTGTGAAATTACAAACAAAAAATACACATTCTGAGACATTAACTAAAATTGTGAATTTTATTAATATTAAATCGTCTTCCTCCCATTTTCACCTCAACATTATGGGGAAGCTCTGCCTCGCCTGACGAGCCGCCACTGATAAAACCTACTTCAATGTCAACAAATACAATCTGAATTTTTAAAAAAATGTATCAATAAATGTTACTTTTAATGCTATTAAAGGGATAGTTCACCCAAAAATGAAAATTTGATGTTTATCTGCTTACCCCCAGGGCATCCACGGTGTAGGTGACTTTGTTTCTTCAGTAGAACACAAACGGAGATTTTTAACACAAACCGTTGCAGTCTGTCAGTCTTATAATGGAGGTGAATGGTTATCACGGCTTTGAGAGTCATAAAACATACACAAACAAAACCAAATTAAACCCTGCGGCTCGTGACGATACATTGATGTGTAAGACACAAAACGATCAGTCTGTGCAAGAAACTGAACAGTATTTATATCGTTTTTTTACCTCTGATTTCCACCGCAATGTCTGAATGTTACTAAAGTTCTATCATTAAATAATATTGATTATCATATTATAATGCTTGACTGACTGATGTTAAGAGTGTACTTTCAGAAATTTTTAAAACTGGCATTTTACAAACATATATATATATATATACAGTGGTGTGAAAATGTTTTGCCCCCTTCCTGTTTTTTTTAATTGTTTGCATATTTGTCACTTAAAAGATTCAGATCATCAAACAAATTTTAATTACACAAACATAACCTGAGTAAATATAAACTGCAGTTTTGAAATTATGATTTCATTTATTAAGGGAAAAAAGCTGCCCAAACCTGCCTGGCACTACGTGAAAAAGTAATTGCCCCCCTAAATCTAATAACTGGTTGTGCCGCCCTTTGCAGCAACAACTGCAATCAAGTGTTTGCGATAAATGGCAATGAGTCTTTCACAGGAATTTTGGCCCACTCTTCTTTGCAGAATTGTTTTCATTGAGCCACATTGGAGGGTTTTTGAGCGTGAATGGACTGTTTAAGGTCATGCCACAGCATCTCTATCGGATTTAAGTCTGGACTTTGACTAGGCCACTCCAAAACCTTAATTTTGTTTTTCTTGAGCCATTCAAAGGTGGAC
>NW_015506282.1:91090-91332 GCF_001515645.1 Sinocyclocheilus grahami
GGGATAAACAAGATATTTTTTGGCAAATGTGAGACAAGCCTTTGTGTTCTTTTTGGTCAGCAATGGCTTTTGCCTTAGAACTCTCCCATGGATGCTGTTTTTCCTAGTCTCTTTCTTATTGTTGAATCATGAACACTGACCTTAATTGAGGCAAGTGAGGCCTGCAGTTCTTTAGATGTTGTTCTGGGTTCTTTTATGACCTCCTAGATGAGTCGTTGTTGCGCTCTTGGAGTAATTTTGGT
>NW_015506282.1:91394-95170 GCF_001515645.1 Sinocyclocheilus grahami
TTTGCGATAAATGGCAATGAGTCTTTCACAGGAATTTTGGCCCACTCTTCTTTGCAGAATTGTTTTCATTGAGCCACATTGGAGGGTTTTTGAGCGTGAATGGACTGTTTAAGGTCATGCCACAGCATCTCTATCGGATTTAAGTCTGGACTTTGACTAGGCCACTCCAAAACCTTAATTTTGTTTTTCTTGAGCCATTCAAAGGTGGACGTGCTGGTGTGTTTTGGATCATTGTCCTGCTGCATAAACCAAGTGCGCTTGAGCTTGAGGTCACAAACTGACGGCCGGACATTCTCCTTCAGGATTTTCTGATAGCGAGCAGAATTCATGGTTCCATCAGTTATGGCAAGTCATCCAGGTCCTGAAGCTGCAAAGCAGCCCCAGACCATCACACTACCACCACCATGTTTGACTATTGGTATGATGTTCTTTTTCTGAAATGCTGTGTTGATTTTATGCCCGATGTAACGGGACACACACCTTCCAAAAAGTTCATTTTTTGTCTCATCAGTCCACAGAATATTTGCCCAAAAGTCTTGGGGATAAACAAGATATTTTTTGGCAAATGTGAGACAAGCCTTTGTGTTCTTTTTGGTCAGCAATGGCTTTTGCCTTAGAACTCTCCCATGGATGCTTCACGTAGGGCCACGTAGGTTTGGACAGCTTTTTTCCCTTAATAAAATAAATAATCATTTAAAAACTGCATTTTGTATTTACTTGCATTATCTTTGTATAATATTAACATTTGTTTGATGATCTGAATCTGTGAAAAATATGCAAAAAAAAAAAAAAACCAGGAAGGGGGCAAAAACCTTTTCACGGCACTATATATATATATATATCTCTATCTCAGTCTGGCGAGTAAACTAAAAAATGTACTAGCCAATGGCGATTCAATTGCCAAGGTGTTCGTAGAGGGCTGTTATCGCCGACTAAAGGGCGCCAATGTGAGTGTGCACACCGACGTGCAAAACGCGAGGCGTAAAAGCGTAATTTTTTTTTAAAACCGCCTTGGGCTTGTTTTTTTGATTTGACGTTAAACACTGGCCGACCAATGAGATTGGCGCATTTGTTCACATGCCTGGAGCTGCTGAAGTTACAGTTAAACACGACTTGGTGGTGCTCATTAGGGCTGGGTATCGATTCAGATGTCCCGATTCAATTCGATTTCGATTCGCAAGCTCTCGATTCGATTCTCGATTTTTTTTTTTTTTTTTTAATTTAGTCAATATAGTTTTAATACAAATGCTATTGATATTTCTAAAAAATTTACAGTAAACATCAGTTTACAAATAGTGAATTAATAAGAAATTAAGAACCACGTGCCTATATTTTAAACCTATTCTTTTTTTTTTTGTATAGGGTCCTTTTTAAACAATAGTAGGGCCCTATAAAATGTTCTTAATTTTTCTGGTAATCAGATGAAGGCATAAAACATTAATTTAATTTATAATGAAAATTAAACCCTTTTATTTTTTTGGCAAACAAAGTGCTGCACAACAGAGGTTTACTGTTAAAATTAAAAATAAAACGGATGTGATTATTCCTTTAAAAATAAAGATTTATTAATATTTATTAGCAATAGTAGCATTGAGTCTTCAGACTGCTAAATAGTAATATATTCTGACAGTTTTAACGTTAAACTAAACTTTATTTTGACGGGTTGCCGTCATATCATCATATAGTGAGACGGCAGAAGCTGAAAACACCGCGAGCGTCATCCACGCTTTAGTATGTGTGTAGTAAACAAAGTGCGCTGCGCCATCCGCCATTCATTCATTGCAGAAATCATGGCGCCTTATGCGTGATATCAAATGCTTCTGCAGATTTATAGTATTACTATAGCATTTCACCTGAGCATTGCGAATCATGCGTATGGCCATGATAAGCGATGAATGAATGACAGGCTTTCTGTTGTAACATCGCTCAAGGTAAATAAGGGTGACATCTAGTGGAGAAGACTAATGATAAGATTCACGTTAATCAGATCTTGTTTTAAATGTGCTGAAATAAATCCCGGAAAAGATCGATTCGCGGCTTTTGAGAATCGATATGGAATCGATGTCATAAAAAAAAAAAAACGATTAATCGAAAAATCAAGAAGATGCATCGAGGCAAGATGAATGTAGAGCTGCTGGTCTCATTGATGTCTGAACTCAAAGGGCTTTATGACAAACGTGACAGCGACTACAAAAATCTCGATAAGAGGGAGTTGTTATGGAGAGGAATTGCAGATCAAATAGGATTCGATGTGTATTTCTGTTTTTCATTAAGCACCATCTAATATCAGGGAGTGAATTTGCTTGTTCACTTGGCTCATCGCCAGCGAAAATCGCTTGGGTATGAACACGAAAGACGCGTCGAAGCAATGTTGGCGTGTGATAATCATCCTGGTGTGTACGAGGCTTTAGACTGCTACGTTCTTCATTCAGTGTTACGCTCCTTTAGAGCTGAAAGAGCTGATCAGGGGCGCCGTCATGCTGTCTGATCGTTTTTTTCCCTTAATCATTCTGTCACTTGTGTATTGACAACATGTCTAATTATAATGTTTGCTAATATTTCTAATTGCTAATATTTCTATTGCTAATATCATTTAGATTAATCAGTAAAATCTGAAAAATTGCCCAACCTTACCCATGGAAACGGTCCTGTCATTTTTTTGTTTACTTATCAGACTTAGGACTGGTGGTGGCGCTTGAGACTTTATTGGTCATACAGAGTTTTTTCTTTCTTTCCAGAAACATGTACATATACATCATTTACATGTAGTGTGTCAATTCTACATGGCATGGAAATCGCGTTTGGTCTCGTACTGTATCGCGTACCTTGTCAGTGTCGTGCACTTTGCTTGGCCATTTGTTGTGATAAACAGGAAAGTGTGTTCAAGCGCCAGCAAAACAGTGTAAAGAAATACTCTTTGTGAGAAGCAGTCAATCAGCAGAAGTTAAAAGCAGCTTGTAAGTGTATTTATTTCTTGTCTCAGTGTTTAGTGCAGTTGTCATTGCTGTGTGGAGACCTGCTGAAATCGCGTTTGGTCTTGTACTGTATCGCGTACCTTGTCAGTGTTGTGCGCTTTGCTTGGCCATTTGTTGTGATAAACAGGAAAGTGTATCCAGCTGAATTCAATTTGAGTTTTGTTAAACTAATATAAAAAGCTTAGTATACCGCGGGAGCCCTCGTGTGAAGCTCTCCTCGTGTGAAGACTGAAGCGTGTAAAGACCATTGACTCCAATGGTTCGACTCCACCGAGCAGGGATATACTGCAAGTATCGCTTCTGACTCATTCTCTTTCCTACTACTTGTTCCCCTTCTGTTTTCAGTTTTTATAACCAATTCTTACTATGTGTTTCCAGATCCCTACTATCACTACCTCTCGCAAACCATGCATCACACACTGTAGGCAGCGCAATCCTAACAACCTGTGCACTTTGCCTATGTCTACTAATACAATACTTTCATTTTCTATTGGTTTCTGGAATTGCCAGTCTGCTGTAAACAAAGCAGATTTTATTTCTTCTATTACAAGTCATTCAAGACTAAACCTCATGGCCCTGACAGAGACGTGGATCAAACCAAAGGACAATGCTACACCTGCAGCTCTCTCAAATAATTTCTCTTTTTCCCACTCCCCCCGTCTTGAGTGGAAGAGGTGGAGGTACTGGTCTGCTTATCTCTAATGATTGGAAATGTAATCCTTTACCATCTCGGAGTATCAACATCTCCTTTGAATCACATTCAGCCACTATTACCCACCCTCTTAAAATCCATTTTATAGT
>NW_015506282.1:95440-105263 GCF_001515645.1 Sinocyclocheilus grahami
GTTTTCATCCTTCTCTCCACTCTCTGAGGCAGAAGTCTCTAAACTCATCCTTTCCAATCATCCTACTACTTGTCCACTTGGTCCTATTCCATCTCATCTCCTTCAAGCCATTTCTCCTGCCGTTGTACCTGCACTCACTCACATCGTTAACACATCCCTTCACACTGGTGTTTTTCCCTCAACATTTAAACAGGCTCGTATAACCCCACTTCTTAAGAAACCCACTCTTAACCCAACTCTTTTAGAGAACTACAAACCGGTTTCCCTTCTACCTTTCATTGCAAAAACACTTGAACAAGTTGTTCAACCAAGTCTCTCCGCCTTTCTCACACAGAACAACCTCCTGGACAGCAACCAATCTGGCTTCAGAAGTGGACATTCGACCGAGACTGCCTTGCTTTCAGTTGTTGAAGCCCTAAGACTGGCAAGAGTGGCTTCCAAATCTTCTATACTTATTTTGCTGGATCTGTCTGCTGCTTTTGATACGGTGAACCACCAGATTCTCCTGTCAACCTTATTGGAAAATGGCATCTCAGGAACCGCACGCCAGTGGTTTGAGTGTTACCTCTCAGATAGGTCCTTCAAGGTATCTTGGAGAAGTGAGGTAATATCTAGCTACTAGGGTGCCTCAGGGCTCAGTACTTGAACCACTTCTCTTCTCTGTCTACATGGCATCACTAGGTTCTGTCATTCAGAAACATGGCTTTTCATATCACTGCTATGCTGATGACACTCAACTCTACCTCTCATTCCATCCTGATGATCCGACGATAGCTGCTCGCATCTCAGCATGTCTAACAGACATTTCTTGTTGGATGACGGACCATCACCTTCAACTCAAACTGGCTAAGACAGAACTGCTTGTGGTTTCAACAAACCCATCACTTTATCAAAATTTCACCATCCAGTTAGGCTCATCAACCATATCTCCTTCAAAAATGGCTAGAAACCTTGGAGTTGTGATTGATGATAAGCTGAATTTCTCAGACCACATTGCTAAAACTGCCCGGTCCTGCAGATTTGCTTTATACAACATTAGGAAGATCAGGCCCTTTCTTTCAGAACATGCAACACAACTCCTTGTTCAAACTCTTGTTCCGTCCAGGCTGGACTATTGCAATGCTCTCTCGGCAGGTCTTCCAGCCACTTCTATCAAACCTCTACAACTAATCCATTGTGCCATCTCAAAGAGGCACAGTCACTTTCACTGACTTTTTCATTTACTGTTCCCTCCTGGTGGAATGACCTGCCCAAATCAATCCGAGTCATTAACCATCTTCAAGAAACGACTAAAAACACATCTGTTCCACCTTTATTTGACCCTCTAACTCTAACACTTTCTATTCTATTTTAATTCTACTTTATCTATATTTATCTTCTTTTATTTATTTTTTTAAATTTTTATTTAAAAACCAAAACACTAGCTTTCTATTTTTTCTATTCTATCTACTTGTTTCTCTTTGTATGTGTGTATAATAAATATATACACCTTGCTACGTGTACTGCGTTAGGCTAACCGAGACTTGTCATTTGCACTTATATATTGTTGCTCTTTTGTTAGTTTTGACTACTTTTATTGTCTTCATTTGTAAGTCGCTTTGGATAAAAGCGTCTGCTAAATGTAAATGTAATGTTATCCTCCACCACACACTCTCTCTCTCTCTCTCTCTCTCTCTCTCTCTCTCTCTGTGTGTGTAAGAAGCACAGAGGGCTCTCAGCTCAACAATGGCAAGTCCGAGTTTACTAGAGTTTACAATGCATCAGATACGCTGCTCATCCATTGAGATGAATTGGAACAGTGCGCTTTAAAGACGAAGAGCGAAACTCGGTGCTCAGAGTGATCAAGACTAGTGAAGGCGAGTGAAAATACATATCTGTACTAATGATAATGACAGTATATAGTCTCCTAGCATGAAAATTTAGTTGCATATGCAATTAGGATTGCATCTGACAATTGGTTGTCCTTTTGCCTGGTTTGACCCCATCCAATTGTCTGCTTCCCTATTATAACATAACTTCAAACTTCTGAAAAGCGCTTGATCAGAAGGCTACCTTTTGTTTATAACACCATGAAAACCCGTTCTGTTGGGTAAGTGTGGCCACTTACAGTGTCTTATGGAAGTGGTGACCATCCAAAAACAAGATGTGGGCCCCACATTTTCGCATAAATACTTGAGCTACTAGGTCACATTTATAACCTGTTCTGCACTTGTTGCCACAATAGGATGAGGTTTTTGAACACTTTAGCCTCTTTCACACACATATTCCAGAAAATACATGGATGATTTGGACCGTTTGATTTTGGTTCCTTCACACTGCCAGTTAGGGCTGCACGATATATCGTTTCAGCATCGATATCGCGATGTGCGCATCTGCGATAGTCATATCGCAGGATGTGCGATGTTTAGTATGCTGATCGTTATATTTATACTGATTGTTTTTTTTGCTCACACACAGACACGGTGTCTACACTGGATGCGACAGCTGTACAGAGATACCCATTTTAAATACATTTAGTAGCAGAGCTCCGGCACGCGATTCTCAGTGCTGGAAATCCGTTTATCCTTTGTTGAAACTTCCGCGTCATCGTGTAGAGCGCAGGTCACGGTCTCTTAGCAACGGCAAATGCCACGAAAGCGCAAGCTCCCGAGTGCTTTGGAAAGAAGAAGAGAGTGGTGTGGCTGGCATTTTCAACGCGTTTTTAGGCACGACATGTGAACGGCCCTAAAGTCTGTCTACACTGGACGCGTCAAAGCGACCGTTGCCAATCATTTGAACTTTGTGTCAGTACGTCATAAACGAGGCATCAGTTTACTGGGGATTTGTCGTGTCGTGTCGTGTCATGCCACATCCAGTGTAGACCGCATCACTGATTAAAATGGGTTCTATAGTATTTTGTTGCGTCGCGCCGTGCTGCTCACATCCGGTGTAGACACAGTGAGAGCCACGCAGATGCACGTGAACGCCGAATTCCGTTCACTTCTGTGTCTATTTGTGCCTGAAATACTGTGCTCTGCAAGTATCCTTGTAAACACAGTTGCTTATGGCTTAGGTGAAGGTAAACGATTGAGAAAGAAAATGGATGTGTAACAGTATATTGCACATATACACACATTCACAGCAGTTTAATGTTTCTGTTGCTTTCTATGTCATGAACGTTAATCAAACAACAAAACACAAAGAAAAATCCCTTTTGTAGCTTTAACCCAGATTTATTAGATTGAATTTATACAGTGAAGGCTATGCAGTGTTATTTTACATTTGATTATTCAATTTCTGTACCTGAATACTGTTAGACTTACCTGAAAAATCTGCAAGCACTACTACAATAGACAAGCCTGCTTGTATCTTTGTTCTGTTATTTATCTATGCTTTTAATTTGTTTATTTCCTATGCTGATTTACTCGCCTACAAAATCACCCCAATCATTGATTATTTTTTCCAAAAAGAGCTATTGAGTCATCAGATTTTTTTTATCATATCGCAATATCGCAGAAAAAAAAATATATTGCAATGTGAGTTTTTTTTCCAATATCGTGCAGCCCTACTACCAGTGATTTTCTGGAATCTGTGCGTGTGTTCACACACATCCCGTAAAGATCCCGTAAAGACAAGTTACATTACGATGTGACGTGTAATGTTCCACTAAGCTGGTGAAAGATCTCAGCTTCAGCGTGGATAGTGAGGAGCTCACTGATCAATTCTATATTCCAGTTTGCACATTTTTTTTTGTCCTGAATGTTGATCTGCCTTCAAAACACCCTGTAAAAGGTCATCATCACTACGACACACCCTTTACAGCATTGGTCCTGCCTTTTGTTCACACAGGGCTCGTTCCGGGACTGATCCCGCAGTGTTACTAGGTCCCCATCCTGTGTTTGTGTTCTCACAGAAGGCACTCTGGCAATTTTCTGTGGCTGTGTGAAAGGGGCTTTTCAAAGACCGTTTCATCCATGTTCCAAATGCAATCTGGTATTTGATTATTAACAATAAAGAAAAAAATAATTTGATTATTAACAATACAAATACACTAGGAACTGAAAACCAAGGAACAGAATTGTGGACACTGACCATACAACCAACCAACAGTGGGGTATAAATGCACAAGGAGTAATTGGCAAACAAAGCACACCTGGGAACAATCAGAGAACTAATCAACAAGAAAACCACAAACTGACTGCGAAATGGTGCACCAGACAGGAAGTAACTTAAAGGTCTACACACAAGATAAGTAATATAAAAGAGACCCCAGGGAGCGGATTCCAGACGCTCCACAAAAGCGGACAGAGCAGGGAGACAGGACGGAGTCGGCAGAGTAACAGACTACCAAGGCAGAGCTGATGGAGCTAAGGACCACTAAGGTGGAGCCAATGGAGCTGGAGACCAGAGCGGAGCTTGGAACCATGCTGGCAGAAACGCACTCTGAGGTAGCAACAGAACCAACAATGGTTACAAATAATTCATTGATGGCCTCCTTGGCTGTGACAGGACAGGCAGAGGGTTCAGGAGTGGACAAAACCACCTCAGGAGAACACAGAATATTGATGGCCATTGCAGCATAATCAAGTTGAGAGGATCAGATAAAAAAAATTAGGGATGCACGATATATCGGCCACCATATCGGTATCGGCCGATAAATGCTCATTTTTTCTGTTATCGGTATCGGCCTGATAAGAAAATTTGGCCGATATCTTAAAGCCGATAAATAATGCATTATTTCTTTCAGAGACACTTCAGATGCGCGCTGTTCGTTTGCAGCCTTTTGTGCAATTGTACATTGTAATATTGTGTTTATTTGATGTATATCTGATTTATCTCATATAGAATGCGTTTGGTTAAGTTAAAAAGAGCGCTTCAGTTTACCGGTGATCATCTTTAGCTCAGCACACGCAGCCCAAACAGCAGTGCACAACATTAATAACTATGATTGGGAATGTCATGTATATAACATTCTAATGAGAACATTATTATAATAAAACGTTGGGAATTCTTTGGGTTTATCATAAGGGAAACCTCCA
Organism: Sinocyclocheilus grahami; assembly: GCF_001515645.1. Lineage (NCBI taxonomy): Eukaryota > Metazoa > Chordata > Actinopteri > Cypriniformes > Cyprinidae > Sinocyclocheilus > Sinocyclocheilus grahami. The sequence continues at coordinate 100,459 of NW_015506282.1, forward strand.
TTTTGGTCAGATGAGCCACCTCAGTAAAGTCTTTTACATAGTTCTCAAGGCAAAATCTCCTTAACGGAGACACAGGAGCCTCACTGCTGGATCCATTTGGTAGAGTCTTCTGTAACGATGGTGAGCTCTGAGATGAGGGAAAGTAAAATCTATGTGCAGTGAGTTCATTAACAGAATAAAAATACAAAAGAATAGAAAAACAACAGAAAACCAAGGAAAAGACCTGAGGACACCAGTACAACCATTCATGGACAAGACTCGACAAAGAACACGGGAAGCACTGGGGTGTAACTACACAAGGAGTAATCAACAAGAAAACGCTCCAGTTACTAATGTAACCTTGGTTCCCTGAGATAAGGGAATGAGTGTTGTGTCACTAACGCTCATGGGGAAACTCCTGTTTACTCCAATACCGAAGCCTGATATGTTCGTGTAGCTACTATGTAAGTCAGCTTTGAGCGCCATTTCATCAGAATCTTTCGACTGAAGTGTCATTGATTCGCTTGCAGCCTTATAGCACGGCAGGCTACGCGACGCCCGTTCCCTTATCTCGGGGAACTGAGGTTACATTAGTAACCGAAGCGTTCCTTTTTGAACGGTCTCTCACGTTGCATCACTGACACTTATCGGGAGCTCATCCAAATAGCGCCGTGCAGAACGAAGCCACTCTGCAAGCCCAGCCCTGGAGCACCCGTACTGAGGGCTCCTGTAAGCATGAGCCAATAATGAGACCCAAGCTGCTGAGGATTACATAACAACCTTCTCCACTTACAAAGGGGATTAGGTAGAATTAAGCGGACAAAATCTGTCTGCAGGGCAGGGACATCCAAGTTATAAAACCTAATGAAGGTAGATGGCGACGACCAGCCGGCAGCTGCACAAATATCACCAATATAAATCCCACTGGACCAAACCCAGGAGGAGGCCATTTCTCTGGTGGAGTGGGCCCTCACACCTATAGGACACTGCAAGTCAACTGAGGTGTAAGCCAGGGCTATAGCATACACTATCCGGCAGCCCTTTAGAGCGGCCTCCGAAGCATACAAAGAGATGCTCGGAGTGCCTAAACGAGCCAGAGTGCTCAACATATACTCTAAGAGAGTGGATTAGGACTAGTGGTCGACCGATATTGGACTTTTAATGGCTGATGCTGTTATTGAGAAATCAATCTGGCCAATATGAGGCTGATATAATACATGCTATTACAGTAAATGAGACATGCAGAAAATTGGTGAAATTAAATTAACATTTATTGTGCATAAATATTAAAACCTACATTTAAAAAAAGTAAACAATTGAAGTAGCATTTAGTGCAGACTTTCCTTTTCTTTTGCTGAAATATCTACAAAAATAAATACAATTATAATACCTAAACAATTAAAATCTAAACAACAGAGGTAACACTTAAATGAACAAGATTTAGTGCAGCATTTCCTTCTTGTTGATGTAGAGCTGGGCGACATAGCTAAACTACTTAATAACGATATCATGTTTCATATTGTTCGATATTGATAATTATTGACATTTTTTATAACCTTTTTAAAACAGAGCAATAGAAAACATTTTTTAATTGAACCACTGTATTTATAATTAACCAAATTTTTTGAAGTGAACAAATATTTTTTGTTTTAACATTTGAACAGAAAATAGAAATTAAATATCTAATTTCTAATGTTTTAAATGCAGATTAAATAGGTCTTAAGTTAACTTTTGGCTTGTCTCCCAAGGCCACAGGAGGGCGCACTGAGCAAAATAATGCAGCACATTTAAATTGTCAAGGCAAGGAAATAACACTATTAAAAAAAAAAAGTGTACTATGTCTAAATTAACTCATAAAAATCTAATATAATATAAACCGTTTTAACTTTGCCTGTCTTTCTATACATCTCTTGTGTGAGACGTGAGTGCAGCAGTCATATTTGTCCATCTATCAAATGCGCTGAATATGCGTTCTTTGTGAATGTCTTGGTTTCGGTTTTAACCTAATCAAGATCTTCTAAGCATTGAACTACTATATTTCTCTAATATTTTGAATGAATAAGAGCAGCGGTGCGTCTCATGGGCTAGACTAACAAAACATTAAAATGCAACAAAGTCACTACATCATCACCGCATCTCGTGTGCCACTGATGACGTTCCCTGACACACTCCTACCATACAAATGCAAATGTTTATTTTAAATTCGACTAATACTCATTCTTTATTCACAATCTCCTCATCACAGGCAGGCACAGCACTCATTTCAGCATGTGTTTGTGTGTGCTGTCTGCATCACTCATAGCACGTGCCTATATCGTGCACTATATCCAACATTTTTTTTATATCATTATCGAAGAAGGTGTACCGTCGATAAATATTGATATCGTTTTATCATCCAGGCCTATGTTGATGAAACATCTACAAAAAATATTAGAAAACCTAAACAAACAAAATGTAAACAAACAAGGTAACACTTAAATTAACATAATTATCAGGGTTTCTGCGGGGGCTTACGTCTTAAAGTCTTAAATTGTACAAGAAAGTCTTAATTATAATTTCAGGAGGTATTAGATTTGGGGACATAAAGACCAGAATTATGAAGACCAGTGATATGGCTTAAAGGGTTAGTTCACCCAAAAATGAAAATTAGCCCATACGTTACTCGCTCTCAAGTCATCCTAGGTGTATATGACTTTCTTCTTTCAGACAAATCCAGTCGGAGTTATATAAAAAATTGTCTTTGATCTTTCAAGCTGTTTAATGCCACTCAGCGGGTGTTGCATGCATCAGTTCAAAAGAAGTTAAATAAAAAGCACCCATCCATAAAACAAAGTGTCTCACACGACTCCGGGGGGTGAACAAAGGCCTCCTGTAGCGAATCAATGCGTTTTTGTAAGAAAGATATCCATATCAAAACGGTAATAATCACTTTAATGTAGCTTGCGCCAACAGTTGTACACGGAAGCAGCTCCGGGCAGATGACGTATGAGGTCGGCTTTGCGGATGCTCCGCTCAGAAGTGACGCACGCGGAAGTGCAGGGGAGAGATCAAAACAAAAAAACGGTCACTTATTAGAAGTACAAAACGAGAATTTGTTAAGAAGAAGGTCAGAGGATATCGATATAAGCCAAGAGGAGACTGGTTTTCCTTTGCTAAAGTAAGGAAACTTTGCTTCCTTTGCTCCTGTTAACAAACGTTGGTTTTCACGAGACTCACCGGCGCATGCGCAACGCTGAACTCATACATCATCCGCCCGGAGCTGCTTCCATGTACAACTGCTGGCGCAAGCTACATTAAAGTGATTATTACGTTTTGAATATGGATATTTTTCTTACAAAAACGCATAGATTCACTGCAGGAGGCCTTTGTTCACCCCCCGGAGTCATGTGAGACTTTTTTTATATTTTTTTTTATGGTTGGGCACTTTTTATTTAACTTTTTTTGGACTGATGCATGCAACAACCACTGAGTGGCATTAAACAGCTTGAAAGATCAAAGACAATTTTTATTATAATTCCGACTGGATTCATCTGAATTAAGAAAGTCATACACCTAGGATGCATTGAGGGTGAGTAATTTATGGGCAAATTTTCATTTTTGGGTGAACTAACCCTTTAATGTGACGATTAAACTTCAAAAGTCACCTTTATTTTTTTTATTTATATAGCGCTTTTAACAATACAGATTGTCAAAGCAATTGTACAGCATTAATTAGGAAAATAGTGTGTCAATAATGCAAAATGACAATAGTAAACACTCAATTTTCAGTTAAAGGCAGTTCATCATTGAATTCAGTGATGTCATCATCCAGCTCAGTTCAGTTTAAATGGTATCTTTGCAATCAAGTCAACGATATCGCTGGAAATTAAGTGTCCCCAACTAAGCAAGCCGGAGGCGACAGCGGCAAGGAACCAAAACTCCCATCGGTGACAGAATGGAGAAAAAACCTTGGGAGAAACCAGGCTCAGTCGGGGCGCTAGTTCTCCTCTGGCCAGACGAACCAGCAGGTTGATCCATGCTGTAGCAAAGTCAGATTGTGCAGAGGAATCAACTGGTTCCTGTGGTGTCAAAACACGAGTGCTGCACGTTTCAGAGTTCGGTGCTGCCCTGCTTTGTTTACTGCCGTTACCAGGGAAACAGTTCTATTTGTGCCGCCTCCTGTTGACAGAGAATGAATGTGCATTTACAGTAAGCAATTCCTGCAATACCAGAGGCTGCATTTCTAGGCTAGTTTTTTAAAATTATTATTATTCTATTATTTAGATTTTTTTTGTTATGTGTATATATTAGCAGCTCATACTATTTTATAGCACTTGCTATTAAATTCTGTATATTATTATTTTTAAGGAATTATGTTGTTTAACTTATGTAGTTGTATACACTCAATTATTGTCCTAACCAACTCCTAAACATACCCATTGGTAACCTTCTTGAAATAGATAACCTAGTTTATTTCAATATATTCTGTATATATGTTTATATATATATATATATATATATATATACACATACATACATACAGGGCCTAAAATTAACACTTGCCAAGTGCCAAATGCGAGTAAAAATCAGCGTTGGCGAGTATATGTAACAGTGTCAGTCGCCAGTTGGCAGTTAAAAATTTTACAAAATATAACAATTCAATGTAGTGGAAACAACAGCCCGTTTTCAAAGAGATTCACTGTTTCTGACGAAAGCGAGTAAAATAATTTTTTTCGAAGACAAGATCATTGTGATTGGTTAGCTGTTCTGTTGGGTTAGGGTTAGCGACAAGAGCGAATCAAATAATAGGATACAAATGGGCTGATAAGGTCAGAGCAGAGTGATGG
>NW_015506282.1:111224-123984 GCF_001515645.1 Sinocyclocheilus grahami
TATATATATATATATATATATATATACACATACATACATACAGGGCCTAAAATTAACACTTGCCAAGTGCCAAATGCGAGTAAAAATCAGCGTTGGCGAGTATATGTAACAGTGTCAGTCGCCAGTTGGCAGTTAAAAATTTTACAAAATATAACAATTCAATGTAGTGGAAACAACAGCCCGTTTTCAAAGAGATTCACTGTTTCTGACGAAAGCGAGTAAAATAATTTTTTTCGAAGACAAGATCATTGTGATTGGTTAGCTGTTCTGTTGGGTTAGGGTTAGCGACAAGAGCGAATCAAATAATAGGATACAAATGGGCTGATAAGGTCAGAGCAGAGTGATGGTCCGCTTGTCCCTAGACACGGTTCTAATAACTTTTACCTGAGAAGATATTGCTGCTTCATTTCGGAAGATTAACGTTTCTTTATTCTTCATAACCTGAGAATGTGGCGACACATACCTGGGGTTACGCCGCAGAAACGGTGCAGTGAAGTAGGCTATAGTTTAAAAGGTTGCTCGTTCGACTGTACCGCTTTAGACAGCGCACCAGTAGAGCTTCAACGGACGAAAACGCACAATTATGTCAAAATACACGGTTTTGGCAAGTAACCTCGTAAACGTAGTCTTAATTGAGTTATAAAGTCTTAAATGACCGTAAAAAAAGTTTGGAGAAGATGTCAGATCCGCGTCATGTGCATCAGGTTTTAAAGAGGCCGCGCTGCTTTTAAAGGGGTCATATGACGTTGCTAAAAAGAACATTGTTGTGTATTTGGTGTAATGCAATGCGTTTATGCTGTTTAAGGTTTAAAAAAACGCATTATTTTCCACATAATGTACATTATTGTTGCTCCTTTATGCCCCGCCTTTTTGAAACGCGTCTATTTTTACAAAGCTCATCGTTCTGAAAAGCGAGGTGTACGTTGATTGGCCAGTTATCTAATGCGTTGGGATTGGCTGAATACTTCAAGCGTGTGACGGAAATGTTACGCCCCTTAACACACTGTGATGCCATCTCCTGGCACAGCGAGACAAAACCAATAAAACCCATTACAAACGAGGCATTTGTTGCATCCAGTGGGGACATAATTACTGTAATAATGACTTAATAATGACTTATACTGTGTTTTTATGCGTTGCATCATCAGTGTCAAATTCTTTAAATAAAAAATTTACTTACAGGTTGTGAGTCAGAAGCTCCAGACTGTCCTTGCAAAGTTGGAACTGCCCCACTTTATAGAACAGCCTTTGAGCACAGACCCATTGTATGCTACTCTGCAGGTTCAGGGAACAGTCTTCCATAAAATGCGTAACACAGCGTCACACATGACGGGCTTGAGTGAGCGGAGGTCGGCGGCCTTGAGAACGGCGCGGCCGGCGTGCGGCAACCACATGTGACGACCCCGGGCTGGACTCCGCTTCGTCCACGGTGAAAGCCGATCCGGCGATCCACAGCGCGAAGTTAATGTATTTCCTCAGTGACCAGCACGGATCAGCTCTAGGCATGATATCGTCCTCTTTTGGAAGGCCAAACAAAGTAGTTTCGCTTTCACAACTAAACACACAGCATCTCCACAACATGGCTCCGGCGGCAACAACAATACTACAGCGAGAATAAAAGTTACGCCTTCTTTCTTTGCGTGAACATTTGGGCCAGCTCTAGGCATGATATCGTCCTCTTTTGGAAGGCCAAACAAAGTAGTTTCGCTTTCACAACTAAACACACAGCATCTCCACAACATGGCTCCGGCGGCAACAACAATACTACAGCGAGAATAAAAGTTACGCCGCCTTTCTTTGCGTGAACATTTGGGCGGTGTTATGCAAATCTTCCTACACGGTGATGTAGACATGTGGGGGCATGTTTAAACGAGCCATTTTAGGAGGGCGTGGACAAGTCTTAACTTTTATAAAGAATATCTCTTTGGATTTGAGACTTAAGTCTTTGCAACTTTACTTTACTTTTACTATCTTCTTTATGCACCAAGAGCTTGTAACACTCCAAAGAGAAAGGAAACATTGAAATCGCATCACATGACCCTTTTAAAGTAAAACCTGCTGAAGTCTGTCATTGATGTAAATCAAAGAACAAAAGAAAAAGAGAAATCACTCGTCTCCTCTAGTTGCTGATTAAATTTTGTAGCTTGAATAAAGATTAAGCTGTAAAGTTTATGCATATACAAATTATAGTTTATGTGAAGATTGTTTTAAAATCACTTAATATTTCAGAGCCTATTAAATGTTAAAAATAATAGCTTTCAATTATACTGTAATGTTGAATGGCTATAATTAATGGGTAAAAATGAGGGGAAAAGTATTTTATAGAGACACCAGTGGAGGTATTGGTATCAATACTTCATTAATAATATATTACTTAGTAAAAAGATGCCATTTAAACTATACTATCTTTGTTGTTTCTACATTAATTTGGAGGTTCAGTGTGAAATTGTGACTATAAATATGCGATTAATCATGATTACAGAAAAATGTGTGATTATTTTTTTTTAATCGATTGATGGACAGCAGTAATGTTTCCGATTTCATTTTAATTTCTAATTTTATAGGTCCCCCCAGAAAAGAGATCGGGACGGCCCCCACCTCCTTGGCCCCCTTCAAATTTTCAGTTTGATAATTCGGCCCTCAAATGAAGCTAATTGCACTGAACAAAATTATAAATGCAACAGTTTTGTTTTTGCCCCCATTTTTCATGAGCTGAACTCAAAGATCTAAGACTTTTTCTATGTACACAAAAGGCCTATTTCTCTCAAATATTGTGCACAAATCTGTGTTAGTGAGCACTTCTCCTTTGCTGAGATAATCCATCCACCTCACAGGTGTGGCATATCAAGATGCTGATTAGGCAGCATGATTATTGCACAGGTGTGCCTTAGGCTGGCCACAATAAAAGGCCACTCTAAAATGTGCAGTTTTATCACACAGCACAATGCCACAGATGTCGCAAGTTTTGAGGGAGCGTGCAACTGGCATGCTGACTGCAGGAATGTACACCAGAGCTGTTGCCCGTGAATTGAATGTTAATTTCTCTTCCATAATCCATCTCCAAAGGCGTTTCAGAGAATTTGGCAGTACATCCAACCGGCCTCACAACCGCAGACTAGGGATGGGCAATATGGGCTTAAAAATATATCACAATAATTTCTGATATTTATTGCGATGACGATAATTTAGGGAATCCTGTTTCTTTAGAGCAGTGGTCACCAACCTTTTTAGGCCCAAGATCCCTGATCTCGGCCTTTATGAAAGACAAGATGTACCCATTGAAGAATTGATAGAAAAAGACATCCCAGATTGTACTTCAAATTTGAGGCCTTTTACTTAGTATTTTAATTAGTGATGCGCCGATCATAGCTGATTCAGAATTAAGATTTTCTTTTCTTTCTATCATTTTTTTTAACTAGCAAATTGGATTCTGATACTGATTTTTAAGCAAATGTATTTATTGGCTATTTGCTTTATAACAAACAAACTGGCTTTAAACAAAAATATCTAGCCATTTGAAATGAGGCAACCACTGCATTTTAATCATGATCTGCACGGGCAGTTGTTTTTTTTATTTGATTTAGATTAATTTCAGGATTTAAAACAAAAACAGAATGGTCTGACTTTAGGTGTTATTTATTTGCTACATAAAACATCTGCACGAAAAAAAAAACGCAGGTCTGAATGAGACACACTCTCTGACAGCAGGTGGCGCCTATGAACAGGGTTGCCAGGTTTTCGCAATAAAACTAGTCCAATCGCGTTTCAAGGAGGGTTCCCCTGTAAAAATCGCATTCCGGGGGTAAAATGCACGTTTTTTGGCGGGGATCTTCAAGTAAAATTCACATTCCAGGGACTAAATATCACGTTATTGGGGTTGCTTCAACCCGCGGACATGAACAACAACCCGTGGCAACAGTGTTAAGTAGCCCAATTCCCGCGGACTTGGCAACACGGTTTATGAACTGACCGCACTATAGCGTTTCCTTGTTTACCGCTGTAAACAAAGCAGAATTGCGATATATACGGAGAAGAAAATGCCATATCGAAACTTTTCTCAAGACTTTTTCCCCGTCAGTGATACATTAATATAACCCCATAAATGTAAAGCACTTTGTATGTATTTTACAGTTTTTTTTTCGGGATCTACTGGGTTGGCGACCACTGCTTTAGAGAAGTATTATTGTTAGTAAATTAACATATGTCCCTCTGTAATCTCTTTGCCACCTCGAAAATTCTCAGTCCCTTAAAGTGTATAACGGCCGGGAAGCAAGAAAACATACATGCAATGGTATTCTCAATACTTCAACTTTATTCATAGATACAAATATATTATATAGGCATATGTCGAGGGGAGTTTCAACCCTTTAACCAATGAGGATATAGATGACATACATATAGGATCTTGGCCAAGAACATGTGTTTATATAAAATGGCCACATGTACAGAAAAATATGGACATATTAGGAATAGACTTGGCGAAGGATGCTGAAATCTCTTCATAGTTCATCACGAACCCCTTTACCTTGGAGTCCTAGCTTTCGTGTCCTTATTTGAGCATTTGAACCAAGAAAAGCTAATGCATACATGTGCGCATGCGTACCTCGAATATGAGTAAGAGATATTAAAACATAATACAAGAGAGAGAACAGATAGAGGAGGGGGATTCAGAGAGAGTGCGCTGTACAGGGAGGGAGAGTGAGAGAAGGAGAGAAGAAAAGGAAAGGAGGGGTGAAAACATCTGGAACCAATCTAAAGACAGAGTGTTTTCTAACAATTATCTTTCCTATTTTTACCCAAAATAGGGTGTTGTGAGCACACACATGTAATGTACACAGTACACACGTAATGTAATGACTGTGTAGCGTCTGGACCAATCAAACACACAAACATCAATTTTTCATTTGATTTAACAAATCAGTTATTCATTAGATTAACCAATCGTCACAGACCCCTCACCCAATAAACTGGGTGCCAGGATGTCTGCGAATGACACCAGGCCCTGGTCACCATGGCAACCAATGCTGATATCACTGGTTTTATGGCCCAAAGGAATGTGGGTAGAGACACTCACTACATTTTCCATAGGAAAAATCCAATGCACCGTAACAATGGACTTTTCTCTAATTAATTCATAGGAAAACCTTTCTTTGAATGAACACACACATCCTTAAGGTCATTGTGTATGTTGTCTTTGATATTTTATACTGTTTTATGCAGGCTTATGATGGAACCACTCGTTCCTGTCATCTTACCTATATGTAATCCTAGCATGTTTAGTATCTATGAATTCGTCTTCTGATGATCTAAACGAGAGTGTATATTATATGTTGGTACACAGGCAATATATTAGTGTCCTGAGAATCTTTAGTAATTTCAATTCAAGTTCCATATGCAAATTACCATGCTTCCACACAAAGGGTCATAAAACTCCCCAGTATTTCCAGACTCCCACTTGGAATTTCAGCCTTTCTCATTGGACAAGCTCATCCTGAGAGGCGTGAATCTTCTCAGACCTTAAAGGCCTCACACCAGTGACCCGCCTCTAGTCGGTGGTTCTGTTAGGTTATGAGAAGATGTGAGCTACAGCGCTGCTAAGAACCCACTAAGTTTGTGCCAGGCTTCGGCCTTGACTTTCCACTCACTGGGATTCTCTGACTCAAACTGGTTCTTTTTCATCAACCAACTACAGCAAAGGTCAACTTGAGCCTTCAGATTGCATCAAGCCTCTCTTTCAGACAGACGAGACGTGCAAGTATTTAAACTTAGTCTTATTAATTGATACATTAGGTATCGTTCACACCTTTTTACAAAGGTGTGTTTGAACTAAGAATCTGATGTTTCCTTCAAGCAGTCGATCTGCTGAATATCAAATGGTACCATAGCTCCATGCTTTATTTCTCTCCTCTCTACTGCTTAAGCTTTAACCCTTTTCCTATACCAACTGTATGCGCGTGTGTGTGTGTGTGTATGTTAGACTAGTTTAAGTGTTTATGTAGTTAATAAAATCTTACTTGTATCACACTTGATGTTGTTCATTGATTGCTCATAAAATAGTATGATTTCTGCCTTATTCTATGATACGAAACCACGTCTGATCACAAAAATAAGATGCGCGTGAGTGTGTGTGTGTATGTTAGACTAGTTTAAGTGTTTATGTAGTTAATAAAATCTTACTTGTATCACACTTGATGTTGTTCATTGATTGCTCATAAAATAGTATGATTTCTGCCTTATTCTATGATACGAAACCACGTCTGATCACAAAAATAAGTTATTTCAAACACTCGACTATGTTATGAAGTTAATATGGAGAAAAAGCATGTCAATAAAATAAAATATCTTTGTTGGACAACAGGTTTGTAAACGACTCATACACATGTAAAACTGTGTCGCACGTGCTACTGTAGTACATTTACTCGAGGCTCAGACCGATTTTTGTCGCCAGCCCTATCCAAACCTGTTCCAGATTATAGAAGAAGCTGCTCAATTTCACGTCCGCCTTCCTTCACGTCACTCCACACAGTCGTACACCGAAATATGTCAACAACTAGACTTTATCGTTATTATCACAGGAAGACAAATTTTTATAGTGTGGAAAATTTTTACCGGTATATCGCAAACGATAAGATATCGCCCATCCCTACCGCAGACCACGTGTAACCACACCAGCCCAGAACCTTCACATCCAGCATCTTCACCTCCAAGATCATCTAAGACCAGCCACCCGGACAGCTGCTGCAACAATCTATTTGCATAACCAAAGAATTTCTGCACAAACTGTCAGAAACCGTCTCGGGGAAGCTCATCTGCATGCTTGTCGACCTCATCGGGGTCTCTACCTGACTGCAGTTCGTCGTCGTAACCGACTTGAGTTGGCAAATGCTCACATTCGATGGCGTCTGGCACTTTGGAGAGGTGTTCTCTTCACAGATGAATCCCGGTTTTCACTACAGGGCAGATGGCAGACAGTGTGTATGGCGTCGTGTGAGTGAGCGGTTTGCTGATGTCAACGTTGTGGATCGAGTGGCCCATGGTGGCAGTGGGGTTATGGTATGGGCAGGCATATGTTATGGACAACAAACACGGTGCATTTTATTGATGGCATTTTGAATGCACAGACCATCACCTCATGTTGCAGCATGATAATGCACGGCCCCATGTTGCCCTGCTCTAATCTGTTAACATGGATGCAGAAAAATACACACCACATACGCACTGCAAACTGAGTATGTGTGAAACAGGTGTAACACGATGGCCTGGTCCGTTTGCCAAACAAGAATCTCAAAGTTTTTTCAATAAATCTGTTTGTTGTTTTTTCTTGTAAGTAAAGTAAAGGACAAATTAAAAACATTGTAAATATGTTTAGTCGTTGTAGTAGTAATGACTGCCTGTTTTTGCAAAAATGGTTTCATGGCCGGTAAATTTTATCACCATTGGCAGGTGTGGCAAAAAGTTAGTTTTAGACCCTGTGTGTGTGTGTGTGTGTGTATATATATATATATGTGTATATATTAGTTTGTAAGTTTTAAATTATGTTTTCTTCGAAAGAAAGACTTGTGTCTTTGTGAGACTTGTTCATTAGCGTCAGCGCAGCACTTCACGTCTGATGTGTGACCCACTTAATAAAGTGCAGTAAATGGTAAAACAATTGTGGTACAAATTAGTGTGTTTATTAGTACATTAATAAATGTAAAATAACTTGAATACAAGCACACACACAGCAGCACAGTGAACTGTTTTGCACACCTAAATAGGCTAAATGGAGATTGCTGACATCGCCTCACACACTCAAGTTCACGCCAGCTCTTACATCAAAAATAAGATGGAAAGATAAAAAATGAATAGTTTCCATGGATCTAGTCTTTGCATCTGTGTTTTTGATGTTTGGATCGGGTCATATGGTATTAATTTTATTCGTGCAGGTCTTATAAAGTCTTACATTTTAGCTTAAAAATCCTGCAGTAACCCTGATTCTATCAATATCAAAACTTCAATCAATATAATTTTTGTTAAGCTTCTTCTGTCTGCTACAACATTTTACAAAAATAATTGAAACACCTAAACAAACAAAATGTTAACAAATGCATACATCAATGTAACATCAATAAATGAATGCTTTAGTGAAGTTGAAAGCAGCCCTGTTACACAGTCCACTTTTTGGGTTCACACAAATAAAACAAATTGTAAAGACTAAAGTGCTTACAGCATTACCAGTCCCTTTAGTTAGTAGTCCCAGTTAAACCAGTTGTAATGCAGGAAACAAAGTTTCTCTGCATATTCTCCGGTGAGCCTGCTTTTCTTCTTTTCATAAATGGCCCCAACCTCACTAAATACTCTTACACTTGGAACTGTGGAGGGTGGAGGACAGGGATATTTCCTTGCCAATGGTGCAAGGAAGCTCAGTCGTGACTCATTCTGTTTTCACCATTCCAGGGATAGACCAGTTTCTGTCAATAACTGGCTCCCTGAGGTAAAGGTTCAGTTCCTCTGTGATGTTCACTCTCCCTTCTTGAGCCGTTTGAGCTTTGAGGATGTTGGCATAAATTTAATTAACAATACCAATGGGTTCCTCTGCCTCTCTCCTTGATTGTTTAGGAGGACTTGTTGGTCCTTGACCTTCCTCTCTTGAAGTGGCTTCTGGTTGTGCGGAGGCAGTGGCATGTTCCTCCACTATCTGGCTTTATCCAGTGTGTCTGCTGCTGTAAAAACATGGGCTTTATAACGAGGATCCAGCAGGGTTGCCAGCACCAAACATTTGTTGTCTTCCATTTTGGAAAACTTTTTTTCAAAGCTTTGTAGCATTGTCTGCCTCAGTGTTTGAATTCCTCTTGTTGTGGGACCCTCTACTTGAAGGAGAATTTTTAGCACAGCAATACTGGGAATAAAAATAGTATGTGTAATTCCATGTATTTTATGTACAATACATATGTAGTTAGTTTACAGAGCAACATGTTGTTTTAATTATAGTATGGGATAGTTGTTTAATAATAAAGATTTATGTTTCTAATCTGTTTTGTTTTGCTTGCCTGTTTCATTTTTAAAATTATAAGTTAGAAAGTGAATGACAATTGTTCATTTTACTGTCAGGTGCTGACTTCACGTCTAAGTAGCTTGTCTTAAAGAGGAAGCATAAATGCACGATATGGTGTCATAATCCATTTTGAAAAATATCAGCCACACAGAAAGACTTATTGGCTGATGCCGATATGTCGGTCGACCACCAATTAGGACCCTACTAACCTTCTGAATTGGGGAGCGCTAGAAGGGTGAAGACTTGTGTTCTTAATGGACTGGAGAACACTTTCGGCCCATAGCCGTGTCTTGGTTTGAGGACAACTCTACAGTCGTTTGGCCCAAACTCAAGATAGGAAGCCCTGACTGACAGTACTTGCAGGTCACCCACTTGCTTGACTGACACTAAAGCCAGAAGGAGAGCGGTCTTAAGCATCAGGTGCCGCAAGTCAAACAACTGGAGTGGCTCGAAGGGAGGGCCCCGTAGGGCCCTGAGGACTATAGTTAAGTCCCAAGTCGGCACAGTATGAGGGGGAGGCGAATTCAATCTCCGAGCTCCCTTCAGAAACCGAATGACTAAGTTGTTTCTCCCGATGGACTGGTCAGCCACGAGAGAATGAGTCGCCGCAATGGCTGCAGCATATACTTTGAGGGTGGAAGGGTAGCGCCCCTTATCCAGCAGCTCTTGTAGAAAAGTTAACATATGGGACAAGTTGCAAGATGATGGGTCCTTGTTCCATGCTGCGCACCAGTCAGAGAAGACTGACTGTGATGAGTGGGGTGGGGCTGAGAGCCGTGGGAGCGAAGCGAGGCCGGTGGAGAAATTGATGAGCGACACCTGCGCCACTCACTGGTCTCGAGTGCCACGGAGGAGCTTTGGAATGATAAAAGGAGGAGTGACAACAGTGAAAGACGAGAGAGGACCAGGCCTGGACTATTTATGTTGTTGTTTTATGCGGCAGTCGTCCGTGAGGGGTTGCCGCTTTTACTTTTGTTTTGTGTTTGTTTATTTGATTATTAAAGATTTATGTTTAAATGTTCGCCGGTTCCCGCCTGCTTTTTCCCGATCTACAAACTTTGTTACATTGGTCCCGAAACCTGGGAGGAAGGAGGGACATGCTGTCAGAGAGCCCTTGCTGCTGAGGAGGTCAGGCAGCATGAAGGAGCGAAGACCGCCGGTGGCTGCCCGAGGCGGTGGTTCTGGAACGATGGAAGATGAGGTGGGCCGGAGGGCTCGCTGGCATGCACCTGGGTCGAGGAGGGGTGGCTGCCCTCCGAGAGGGAGCAGAGGAGTCGACGCCATTAGCCAGGAGGCCGGAGCCTGCTGCTGTCCACCATGATGAGGGAGGAGCAGGGAACGGGGGACTCGCTTTCCGGGTGCCTTCAATCGGAGGAGCCATCTGCCAGGAGGCGGAGGAGCATCAAGCCGTCCACCAAAGATGTCCAGTACATCGCATGGCACAGCGAATGAGAGCCTCTCAGCTGGTTGAGGACCAAGCGGCAGGGTGTCTGGGAACCGGACTGAGAATTTTTTTTCTTTACTTTTCTCTCTCCCCTCTCTCATCTCTGTCTCTCCTTGTCCTTCCGTCTCCTTTTCTCTCGCCTGGTCTGTCCTTACACCCAGGTACGCCGCGATCACCGTGATCGGCCGGAGGGGGGAGGGGGAAGTAGAGCGTAGTCTCGAGGGTACCCCCTGGCCTGCGAGGGGTGATGAGGGTATGTGACGAGTGGGGCGGGGCCGAGAGCCGTGGGAGCAGAGCAAGGCCAGTGGAGTAAATAATAATGAGCGACACCTGTGCCACTCACCGGTCTCGAGTCCCATGGAGGAGCTCCAGAAGAAAAAAATGGAGGAGTGACAACAGTGAAAGACGAGAGAGGACCAGGACTGGACTATTTATGTTGTTGTTTTATTATGTGTTACGCGACTGCCGCTTTTATTTTCATTTTGTGTTTGTTAATTTGATTATTAAAGTTTTATGTTTAAATGTTTGCTGGTTCCCGCCGCCTCCTTCCCGATCTACAAACTTTGTTACACTGACCATTTAAGGGCATAAAAGATGTCTTGTAGATGGGGCTCTATGCTCCAAAATGGTATTAGTTACACTCGCGGGGAGCTGCAAAGACTCCCGTCGAGGGGCCAAACATTTAGGCTCCACAGCTCTGGTCAAGGATGCCAAAATCATGCCCTTCGCACGCGAGAGCTACCGATAGCAGCTGAATCAACTTGGGGAACTACATCTGATTCCTCCAGAGTAGGGCCACCAAGAGGACCGAGCATCTGACTTCCCTAACCCGTCTGATGATCTGAGGAAGTAGGGCAACCCGGGTAGAAGGCACACAGGCAAGCGCTAGGCCAATCGTGGGCCAGGGCATCTCGCCGTTTCGAAAAGTAATTTGAGCAGTAAAAGTTGTCTTCTGAGGCGAAGCGGTCCACCTCTGAGTTTGCATTGTGCCTGTAAAAGGAGACGTAGAGCCAACCTGTGAAGGGAGCATGACCTGAGACCGCCTTGGTGATTGATAAAGGCTTCCATCATCATGTTGTCTGAACGCACCAGGATGTGGTGCTCCCTTAATGCCGGCAGGAAGGTTTTTAGGGCTAGAAAAATCACCATTATCTCGAGGCAGTTGATGTGTAAGCATTGCTCCAGGTTTGACCAGGAGCCGTTTGAAACTTATTGAAACAGGTGAGGAGTTTTCCAAGGGGCCACAGCTCTGATGCAGCGGTGGGTTACCTTGAGATGAAAACGTCCCAGGCGCCAAGTGCGGGACGAGACATGGGCTTTGAGCGAATACTGGAGGGGCCGCCCGCATGTGAAGCAGGCCCAGAGGAATCACAGAGGAAGCGGCCGACGTGAGACCGAGCATCCTTTGGAATGCCCTGAGGGGATGTGAAGTCCCCAGTTTGAATGACGCCGCTGAACAGTCAGGGAGCATTTCGACGTAATACATGCCCGCATCGAGGCACAATCAATAACTGTCCCCATGAAAGCTACTTGCTGGCTGGGAGACAAAAAGCTCTTGGCTAAATTGATTCTCAACCCAAGCCGCTCCAGGTGGCTGAGCAGCAGCGACCTGTGAGCGATGTGTTCCAGTTCTGATCTTGCTCAAGTATTGCTCAAGTATTGAGGAGCTAAACCATTCAGGGCTTTATAAGTAATTAGCAAGATTTTAAAGTGCATTCGAGCCAGTGCAGATTTAACAGATCCGGGCTAATGTGGTCGTACTTCCTGGTTCTTGTAAGAACTCGAGCTGCTCCATTTTGGACCAGGTGGAGTTTGTTTATTTAGCGCACAGAGCAACCACCCAATAAAGCATTGCAATAATCTAACCTTGAGGACATGAACGCATTATTTAATGTTTCTACATTTGACATTGAGAGCATAGGTCGTAATTTAGATATATTTTGATATATCTGTGACATATCGACGCAAATAGCTAACGATGTCTGAGATAACTACTACAGTGGTGTGAAAAAGTTTTTGCCCCCTTCCTGTTTTTTTAATTGTTTGCATATTTGTCACATTTAAAAGATTCAGATCATCAAACCAATTTTAATATTACGCAAAGATAATGCAAGTAAATACAAAATGCAGTTTTTAAATGATAATTTCATTAAGAGAAAAAAGCTGTCCAAACCTACCTGGCCCTATGTGAAAAGTTAATTGCCCCTCCTCTTAAATCATGAAAGAACTGTGATTAACCACATCATTTTAGAAAGCTGAGTTAAATTTCACTAGCCACATCC
>NW_015506282.1:124267-131354 GCF_001515645.1 Sinocyclocheilus grahami
CTTGGAACAGTGGTGAACCTTCCCAGGAGTGGCCGGCCTACCAAAATTACTCCAAGAGCGCAACAACGACTCATCCAGGAGGTCATAAAAGAACCCAGAACAACATCTAAAGAACTGCAGGCCTCACTTGCCTCAATTAAGGTCAGTGTTCATGATTCAACAATAAGAAAGAGACTGGGCAAAAACAGCATCCATGGGAGAGTTCCAAGGCAAAAGCCATTGCTGACCAAAAATAACACAAAGGCTTGTCTCACATTTGCCAAAAAATATCTTGTTTATCCCCAAGACTTTTGGGCAAATATTCTGTGGACTGATGAGACAAAAGTTTAACTTTTTGGAAGGTGTGTGTCCCGTTGCATCTGGTGTAAAACCAACACAGCATTTCATAAAAATAACATTATACCAACAGTGCTGTGGCATGACCTTAAGCAGTCCATTCATGCTCAAAAACCCTCCAATGTGGCTGAATGAAAACAATTCTGCAAAGAAGAGTGGGCCAAAATTGCTGTGAAAGACTCATTGCCATTTATCGCAAACGCTTGATTGCAGTTGTTGCTGCAAAGGGTGGCACAACCAGTTATTAGATTTAGGGGGCAATTACTTTTTCACGTAGTGCCAGGCAGGTTTGGACAGCTTTTTTCGCTTAATAAATGAAATCATAATTTCAAAACTGCAGTTTGTATTTACTCAGGATATCTTTGTATAATATAAAAATTTGTTTGATGATCTGAATCTTTTAAGTGTGACAAATATGCAAACAATTAAAAAAAACAGGAAGGGGGCAAAAACTTTTTCACACCACTGTATATGACAGCTGCTGGACACTAGCCAAATGAAGTAAACAAACGTGATTCATTGTTTCAAATAAAAAATAGCGAAATTCTGGTAGGACTGACAAACTGACTAGGGCTGCGTTCCACTTCACTTTTAAACACGCTCGTGAACTTCCCTAAGCACCATTTTAAAGTGTGTTCTACTTTGAAGTGAACGAGGGAAGTTTATATGTACAGACCCTCGACCCCTCAATTTTGACACAGTGAGTGAGTCTACTTCATATGTACACTTCAGGCAGCCCCATATCGCATATAATTTATCCCCATCCCAAACAACTATATATTATACAAATTGCTGCATCAAACTAGCTCTTAAGGAAAAACTATTTAAATAATAAGTCAACTCCATAGTGAATTCTAAGTGATCAAGGGCTTAAGACGTTCCAGTTCAGCCTATTGCAACGGTTTCGCCAGTAGCGAACACTCGTGAAACATAATCAATGACGTAAAACCTAATCAACGAGACTAGGGAGGGAAGGGCATAAAAAACGAACTATAATGCAGCCTATGAAATGGGGCACCAGACAGGAAGTAACTTAAGTCCACACACAAGACGTGATTTTAATAAGTGTTGTTTAACAAATCATAATTATCATAGTATAGTGATGTTTACAGGTACTGCATTGATTACCTTTAATCTGTGATTCACAGTCACATCATAAAATTAGAAGCATCAGCTGTGACGGATATGAAGGGCTGGAGCACAACACGGGCATTCAGACATCTGTTCTGGGTGAGACGCGTCTGCTGGCGCCTTTAGTTCTCATAAATTATGAAAGCTTGATGTGGAATTAACATGATTTTGAAACTGCTTTTTTCTCTCCTTTTTTTTCTATCTGCTTATCTTAATGTGATTGTGTTGTTGATGTGTTTGTGTTGGTTTTGTGTATTAATGTTGATCAGAGAATGAGCTTCGGAGGAGATCGGAGCAGATGGGGGTTCCGGTCGGGCTGCTGTCAGCGAGAGTTTTGCTGGAAAACATCGAGGATCTGATCACACAGACAGACACAAACACAGAACATGTGTTACTGAACACTAAACAGAGAGTATGTCACATACTGCAGGGCTCCAGACTGCGACCAAATGATCGTTTTTTTCGAACAGCTTTTCTGCCGGTGCGACTACATTTTGTAAGCAGTCGCACTGGTGCGACCACCAGTTTGCCAAACTCTTAAGCACTGCATATGAGAAACAGCAAACTGGTCCGAGCTCAAAACCAGTTTATTCGGAAACCAGTGTTGATCTCACACTTTTACTGCAAAGCGCTGCGAGATTCAGTGAGAAGCATTCAAATTCTGCTCAGAATTATTCTGTTATAAACTGGTCAAACAACGTTGACGTACATCAGAAAACCAGAAGTAGTAACGCTAACTATAACCATGGTGTTGTGGCAGAAACGGTCAAATGTTATGAACTACATTACTCATTTCAGGGTTTGTACAACCTTTTTAAGGAGGGAAATTCAAGCACTTTTCATTGACTTTCAAGCTTTTCACTCAACCATTTCCAGCATTTTAAAGCTCTAAAGAAATATTCCATTTAAATGTTATTTTTAATGGGATGACCAAAATATACTTTGTGGTAAACAAGCACTTATGTAAAAAAATAAAAATAAAAAACCACTATAGTCCAGTCAAGTTAAGTCACCTTTATACAATACTGATTGTGACAAAACAGCTTTACACTGTCAAACAGGAAAACAGTTTGTCAATAATTCTATAACCAGTAGATGGAGGAGCACTTATTGGCTTAGTCATTCATCTCTGCTTTTTGCTTTATATTTTGAAATTATAAAATCACTATTATAAAATATCAAATCATCAAGAAATCAAATTATATCAACGTTTAGCACTTTTTTTGTGTATGAAGTAAGAAAAATCATAGAATTAAGCATGGTTATCGGTTGACGCAAATAATGTGATAATAGCCAAATATTGGTCTTGTCTATATATCTGTCACTAGTCTATTTATCAGAATATTCAGTAAAGAGTGAGTGTGTGAACCACTGCGCCAGAACAGATTTTTGACATTCACTTGCAAAGACAAACTTCCTTGAAGCAAACCAGACCTTTTCAGTGACTCAAGTATTTCACACAACTATTTCCAGCACTTTAAAGCTCTACAAATTATCCAATTTAAATGGTATTTTAATGGAATGACCAAAATATACCCTGTGGTAAACAAACACTTATGTAAAAAAAAATGACTGTAGATGACAGTAGATGGCAGCAGAAGACCACTTATTGGCTTATTAGTCATTTATTTCTACTTTTTGCTTTATATTTTGAAATTATAAAATCGCTATTATAGAATATCAAAGCAAGAAATCTTTTTTTTTTTTGTGTATGAAGTAAAAAAAAGCAAGAGCGCTCACTAAAGTTGTCAGTCAGTTCCATATAATACTATAGAAGAATAATGGTGCATTTGAGAGTAGAATATCTTAATTTTCCTTATAAAATTAGATTTCGCACATTACTGTTTTTAAAAAAAAGTAAATTTTGTGTGCTTCCCAACTCAAGCTCAGTGCTTTACTGTCAAATGTGCATTACCAAGAGATAAGCATGTAATATTATTAGAAACGGCAGTTATTAATATAAAACAATAGTCATTTTATGATTAAATTATCTTTATTATTCGCTACCAGATCTGCTCCTGACGCCACCACATGTAGATCTTAGTAGTTCTGGTGCCACTGCTCTCAGATGTTAGTCTGGAGTCCTGTACTGATACAGCTGATTGTTTTTACATTCTGATGGATGTGTTCATGCATTAAAACTGTGTTTTTAACAGTCTGATGTGTGTGCATTACTGAAGTCGGCTCAAGTGCTGATGTCTGCTGGAATATTCAGTCCCGAGCTCCTCTGGCAGGAATACTGGAAGCTTCAGGTGTGTAAGTGTGTGTGTGGATCAGGCTTTGCCTTTACTGTATTTGGCCATAGTAAAGCTATTGACGGTAAAACCTGAAGTCAACCTGATGTCCCCATGAGGACAGCTGCTTAAAAACATGCTTTTCTCTGCTTTACTCAGAAACAGGCTTCTGTGAATTCAGTAGTGATTGCTGTGTGTGTGAGTGAGACTGGTTTGTATTTATGTGCACACAGCCCGTGCTGGAGGTGATTTATCATCTACACACTCACAACATCCTCACGCTGGACTTCATGCTGGAAAGGTAATGCAGTCATGACATGAGATACAGGAGATAAATGATCATCAGGCATTCTGTAGTCAGAGCAGTCGCCACATGTGATGTTCTGATGTGCTGATCAGAGATGCAGCTGTGAGCGCATGGATCACTGATCAGCTGAAAGCTTTATGTGCTTCCATGAAAACCACACCGGATGACCAACAGATACGACATCACATCCTCTCCAGTAAGAAATATTTCTCACTGACTCGCATCACTGCCTTGCACCTGTTCTTTCTCTGTCTGAGTTTTTTATTTAGTATACTTTATAATATTTTACTTAAAAATTGCCAAGGCATTGCATATAAATATACAAATTAAGAGTACCAAATGAAAATAGTTCAAAGCAACATGCAGAAATGAATAAAAGGAAAAAGAACCAATACAGTGTAATAGTTAAATTATTCAAATGAAGTAAAAAGAAAAGAAAAAAATACTAAATTATATTATTCTTCACTCACCCACATAAAGATACACGTAGATACGGTCCTTGTGTTCAAATAATGACCCGTAGTAACTCATCCACATATCCAGTGTGTGATGTGTCCATTTCAATTCATGATAAAACTTCCAAAGTTGTTTCAGTGAGAGCTCGGTCTCATCGTTTGAGTTTGGACACTCCTGCTCTTCTGTGTTTTTGGATGAGGTTGTGTTCCAGTAGTGTGGTGTGTTTTTATTGGTTGTGCTGTAGCTGTAGTGTGTGTTCTGGTGCGGAGGGCGTTTGAAGACTCCGCTCATAATCTCTCTCAGACATGCTGCTGGATTCTGGACTCCATGATCTCGTGTAAGTCTGACGCACCGCAGAATATCATGCTAAACTACACTGGGAAATGTACACTTTAAATAATGTGTAGTTCACATGCACATGCAGGTTATATTTTTCAATAAATAGTCAACTTAAAAAAACTAAACTATTTTTATAAGCTATATTATTATAGAGTAATATGATTTGTGTTTGATCTTTAGGGCTGCTGGACTCACTGAGTGTTAAAGGCACCGAGACGTCAGCTGCTGGCTTCTGGTAAATGTTAATAGTGAATAATTATTCAATAAAAGTATATGATCAGAGGTTTGGAGGTGATAAATGGTTATGGATCATTCAATTTCAGTAACTTTTTTTTTTTGTATCTATATGTATTTTAGTGTGCTGGTGATATATTTTTCTATATAAATACACACAAAAAAAATATTTATTTTGCATCCTAATTAGCATTTTAATTTCGCATTAGGTTTATGGTGAAGAAGTGGTTTAACAGAAGTCTTCATTTAGGAAGCTAGAAAGAAAAAATGTGATTACCGACAAACTTTTAATAAAAAATTTCGCATTAAGATGTTCCTGCATAATCTATATAACCTAAATCCCGCTTCAAATTTGATTGACAATGTGGAAGTCCGCTTCCAGATGCATTACTATTTCATCCCTGAAAATGAGTAATCCATTCTGGGAGGCTCTGTCGAGTTGACATGGAATAACTCTCACATTATTCAGAAACAGAGGCAGATGTGTTCTGGCCAGTGTAATGTCACATGGATGGCCATGATTGTTGTTCAGGACACAACCTGTTTGCACTTCTCCGCTCTAGCAGGCGTTACAGATCTCTGTGCACTAGAACACATCTAGGCATAAAAACATTTTTTCCCCCATGCCATCTCCAGCTTAAACAGAAATTACCACATCTTCTTTAATTATTTTCTTAACTAATTAGTGCCTCTCTCTCAAATATGATATAGTTACATTTATTTTTATTTACACAGCTGTACAGTAAATAATGCACAAATTTGTACATACATCTTCTGTTCCAGATGCATACCGCATTATTATTATTATTTTTTTTTTTTTCTTAGTCTTATTTAAATGTTCTTTCTGTTGTCAGTGTCATATATGTATGTACTGTATGTATGTATGTTTGTACCAAGAGCTCCTAAAAAAGCCCACAACAAATTCCTTGGCCAAAAAAGCTCATTCTGATTCTGATTCTGTTAGGGTTCAAGTGTTTGACGTCTCAGTGTTTGGTGGCTGTGTTACTGAAGACACATTGCAGCGGTTCTTCACACACACGCTCATGCGTGTTTTTACATACCGACCCATTTTTAAAGGTGAGACTTCTCTCTGAATTATTTCTTAAATACTGTATGTTGCCTTCATGTTTTATTAGCGAAGGGCAGATTGTTGTTGTTTTAACAATAAACAAGTGAACAGCACATACAGAACATGACGGTACAGTATGAATTTTAGAAACACAGTTTAGAGATGGTTGTAGTGTGTTGACGGTCTAACATTCTGTCAGTCTATATTTGACAGGGTTGCCACGGGTCCTTGAAATCTGAAAAAAATCTGAACAAAAAAAAATAAAAATTCAAGGCCCTGGAAAGTTTTTGAAAATAAACATACATAGATACAGGTCCTTGAAAGTGCTTGAATTTATTTTGTGCAAGAAGTTTTCTGGAAAAAATCCTATATTATTCCCTCTAGTCCGCTAATGTGTTATTTCGCCAACACTTCGTGGACTATGCATACTAGCTTGCTTGATTTGCGTTAGTTACGCGCATTTACGCATTACGTTAAGTGTTTCCCACGTGAGGTACTTTTTGTTGTACATTGCCATGACGTTCACGCGTGCACGAAACTACTACAATGGTACCTCAAAGTTGAATTGCTTTGCTTGCTAAGATAATGTAAACCCATGAGGCAAGAAAAACTTAAACGCATTTTCATATATCCTAAAACTTCTGGTTACATGAGCCTAAGCTCTTTTCAATAAAATCCATGCAAAAGTTAATATCAGATCATTTTAGAATACAGTACAGGATTATGCAAAACAGAAATACGACACAGAATATCAGGTCTCAGTCATATGGCCAAAAAAAATGCTTTTTTTTTTTTTACATAGTTGTGTTTGACACATGAAAACTAAAACAATGAATCTTACAAGGTAACACGACGTAACCTTGCTCTCACTTGAAATGTATCCCCACCAGTGTCGGGGGTAACTCATTACAAGTAATGCGAGTTACGTAATCAGATTACTTTTTTCAAGTAACTAGTAAAGTAACGCATTACTTTTTTAAT
>NW_015506282.1:131787-138298 GCF_001515645.1 Sinocyclocheilus grahami
TTTACAGGCGTGAACTTTCTTTTGCTTCAGCCGTAGGTTTATTCATTACGCTTTTTTTGGGGGGGGGGGGACACTGCGGTACAATTCTCTGGACTCTCTAGGTCAATAATTATCCAAAAAAAAATTATCTTTACCCTTTGGGTAGCTATAAGGGGGTCGTTTAGAAAAGGGGCCTGTCCAAATATACCCAAAAGCCTAAACAAAAACTCAAAACTTCACGAAACTTGGTGAGCACATGCGACAGGTGATTCTAAACAAGCATGCAACATTTTATGGAGATCGGATCAGAAGTGGCGCTATAACATTTAAAAAGGCTTCAAAAACACTATATTTATATGGTAAATGACCTCAAATTGCAGAAAATGTTCATATATTCACGCATACATTAGATATCCACATCGTACGATCGATCTCCTCATTCTGAACAACTTTGCCTGTAAGAAATTGTTCTTTAAATAATTGACATTTATTTAAAAAAACTACTTTGCGAATTCCTCCAATCTGACCATAGGTGGCGCTATACCAGTTATAAACGTTAAAAAAGCATCATATTTCTATGGTTACCTGGATAATTACCTGGATTTGCCAAAAATGCTTTTTTAAATCACTGATTTAGGTGGTTACAGGCTTGTTAAATAATACGTAATGTATTTTTTGTATGTCCTTAAATTCCTTAAAGCCCTTGAACCCCGAAAATCGCTGCTTGCAGCTATATATATATATATATATATATATTTGTTTTTTGCTTTTTATGCACTGTCTGCCTGTGTTTTCTCTTCCGCAATCACTGTTCTGACTCAGAGGAAGCTCATTCGCTGCTCATATGTCATATATCATATTACGCGTTCATAACCTGCCCTGTCTCTTCTGATGACGAACATTCATTACACTTCTGCGTTCTGTTCTGTACAGAAGAAACCCAAGAAAACATTTCTACAGATGAAACATGAAGCTAATAAACACGAGATTATGACAGTATATGATATGTCTGTGATTTTTATGAGATTCTGGCAATTGTCACAACAATACAGGGTGTTTACATTAGAAATGCTAAGCAGGTGTAGTGATTAGCTAATAGAAAAGGCTACAAATAGCATATTTCAGCAACATTATATGGCCAAAACATATATTAGATTGCAATTAAGAGTTATTACAAACACTCTATGGTGGTTTGAAGTGAGTTTTGAGTAAAAAGTGTAGTATAGGTCAAGGTCATCTTTATTTATATAGCACCTTTAAACAACATTAATGCTGACCAAGGTGCTTCACAGTAACACAATACAATGATAAAAACGCAGAGTTTAAAATTAAAATCAACAGCTAAACCCATAAAACAAAAATATAAATAAAAAAAATCGTATAAATCTTATAAATTGTCTTGTGTACCATGATGCTACAGTGTGCATGAATAGTGTTTTCGGTCATGTAGTGTGGACAGAGATCTTTTCTGAAATGCAGTTGAAACGTGTAGCAAATTAGCTCAAAAGGGAAATATTTATAATTAATTATAACTAGTTATAATTAATAATGAATATTTAGATTAGATCTTAGAATTAACTGTAGCAGAATCAAGATTACAATTATTTGATCTGTCCGTCCACCAAGCAGACAATAATTATCATTTATCAATTCAAGGAAAGATTATTTTCCTGGCCAAGAAAGAATAACTTTCCTTCATACAGTACTAGCATTAACTTAGCATGTAGCAAGGGATCAACCTTTGGTGACTCCGAATTGTGAGCAGCACACAGAGACAATCAATTGTGAATATAAGGGATTTAATAAATGAAACTACAGCTAACATACAACAAGACTAAGCAAAACACATATATACAGAATTAAGAAAAGGAAGAGAGAGAGAAGAGCAAAATAATGGCAGTATTTCACATCAATTAGCCACAACCTATTGAGAATCATCAAAGAATCAAAAATCAACTTAAAAGGGGCTCAAACTTAAACACGCATCTAAATAGTTGAAAACGGTTACTTGCATTGGCTTCGATTGCTGAACAAGAGTCCTGATGCGGTAGACAACGGAGGTTCTTGATGAGTTATTTTAGAAGTGAGCTGGAGGTTTTGCTCTGGTTCCTCTGAAGATAGGAAAGCCCACAGCAGATCGACAAAGTTACTTGAAGATAAAAACTGCCGGAAAATCAAACTCAAGAGGAGAGTTTTGAGGAGTCTTGGATAGTGTTCGTCTCAAGAAGAAAGGTTTTGAGCCAAGATTAGTCTGAGCTAATGACTTTTGAAAGTTCCTATCCACACCCACCTTTTGGGTGGAATGGCCAATCAGAGGCATGCATTTTGAGTGGGAGAAACTTTCTTTGTCTCTGTTTATGGCCCATTTGCATGTTTATTGCTGGTCTGGAGGATTGGTGCAGTTTTACCCAAAATATGGTACAAATAATATGATGCATTTCACGATCACATAGTGTACATTGTTTGAGGAATAAAGAACAGACCATTTTGATACCTAGAACCAAACACTTTAGAGAGTTGATCTGGTTACCATCTTCTTGATAATGGGGGAAAGACCATTGGCAATTTAGCACCCATATAACTAGAATCTGGGGCCAGGACTGTAATTTATATGCAAATGTCAAAAGGCTGAAAGGGTCTCTGAGACATAAAGCCCCCATGACCCTCAATGATCCTAAGCAGATGCTACAAACGCCAGTATAGACGAGGATCGTTTTAATTTTAAAACAAAAACGCACTAGTGGAAATGTAGCCTTACATCTATGGAGGTTAGGATGCTTAACTTATACACTAAAGCCTCACGTGTGAGTCGTGCCTCTGGGCATAATGGGTAAACTAGCATAGATATGTATAGGTAGATACCTCATCTGACAGCTCCAAGCACGTAGACGCATCTGCCAATTTTGCAACGGTCAACTTGACGTCATTCACCATAATAATCAATGAATATTCGAAGGTGCCACAATCCTGCCCAGCCTCACCAGAGCCAACCACCAGCACTTGATTTAGGCACATCAAGCATGCTGCATGCTTATTGGCTCACTGACGTTGACCAGATTAACCACTTAGGTTTCAAAATTTGTTACCAAATTACAAGATGTTTTTCGATACTCGATGGCATCGAGGCAATTTGGTTGGTGCCTAAAAAGGATCGAACTTGATACCCAGCCCTACTCTTTTCTGTTTGTCATTTATCTTTGTAGCAGTTTGAAGTGTGTGTAATTGCTTATAATTGTGATTTGTGTAGTGTCAGATGTCATCGCTGTACAGAGTGAATGGAGCTTTGCTAAAACGCTTCCATTATTGACGGCTCTTTTTTCGAAGGTAAATTACTTTTATACTCTTTGAACGTATTCACTACACACAGAGTAACCTGAGCTTATTCAGTGTGATTTGACTCGAGCTCAGATCAAGAGTATCCCTTAAAGGATTAGTTCACTTACAGATTAAAGGTTGGAAAGGTGTCGCGTGACGAAGGCGGAAGTACCGACCACCAAAACTAACGTGCAAAGAAAGTCAAATGCCCTTTACAAAAAAGGTAAAACACAATGTCAGATAATTTTGACGGTTTTTCGCCCTACACTACCTTTCTAAACCGTAGTATACAGACGAAGAGCTAACTGAAACTGCAATTTGGCCCTTCAGCCCATTGGTCCCCATTGAAGTCCATTATATGGAAAAAAAATCCTGGAATGTTTTCCTCAAAAACCTTAATTTCTTTGCGACTGAAGACAGAAAGACATGAAAATCTTGGATGACATGGGGGAGAGTAAATTATCAGGAAATGTTTATTCTGGAAGTGAACTACTCCTTTAACACTCAATGACACAGTTACACCTAACAGGGACAAATTCAGACAGATGTTTGTTAAGAACAAGATACTGGAACTTTCCCTGAAAACACAGCAGAGGACCTTCAACTCTCTCTCAGTGCCATTACTACTTGTGTCCACTAAACCTGATGAGACCATCAAAAATAGACTGAAGATACCTCTTCCACTGGCTCTGAGTTCATCCATATCTTTATATAAAGGCACTTCTCTTTGTCAATAAGATCTTCAAGGACCCACCTGTCCCATCATTCTTCCTGCCTTATGAAATATTACCATGGATGGGTGCCAGATCTTTACTGCTTAGCTGTCAATAACCGTGATACAGTGTGCTATTGCTTAAACTGTCCATATCTTGTTTTGAAAAGAGAGAGAACTCTACGTCTGACCCAGAGTAACGGCTGTGTCCCTTCTGTCTGTCTGTCAGATCTGTCTTGTCTTCAGTGTGGAGTGTGTGCTGAGTCAGATGCAGCAGGTCTTAGAGACTCATGAGGTGAACTGGCGTCACATTCTCTCGTGTCTGTCTCATCTGCTGATATATCACTCTCAGACACAGTGCTGCCTCACAGGTACACGCCAGTGCTCTTCAGCTTCTGATGAATGAATACTGAGGGAGTAATTACACGTCATGTAGTGTCTGTCTCTGTGTTCAGATCTACTGTCCAGGCTGCTGAGATCAGCGTTTGACAGTTACGATGTGGAGAAGATGATCACGTTGTTCCTGTTGGCCCGTCAGGCGTCTCTCGAGGGTCCCGCTGTCTTTCCCCCATACAGTGATTGGTTTAAAGTCTGTGCTTTGTCTCCAAACACTCACATATTAAATGCTTTAGTAGCCTTTACCTAAATTTGAGATTGTTTTTTTTTATAATATCTTGTTTTTGCATTTTGCTGGTGTTTAATTTATTAGTGGTGATTTGCTTTATTAGTTGTCATTTGGTGGCTCCAGCGGTTATCATGCTAAAAGCAAGAAGTCCACTGTGTTTCTCCTGAAGTTCCTGTCAGACCTCGTTCCTTATGAACCACCACAGTATCTAAAGGTCAGACACGCACTCAGGGTTCTGTGATCCAAGTGCAACCCAATACCAATTAAATGTCAAAAACCTTGTAATGTCAGTTTATAAAACATCTTTGTGCTCACTGATGAAGCTGCTGTTTGGACTGATCTCCCTTCATATTTCCTTTCATTCCTATGCATGTTCTTTAGGTTAATGTAATGCATCCTCCGTACATCGGAGGAAAGTATCGTTCTCTGCTGCAAGAGTACATCACCCTTGCCAAGACCCGACTGAGAGATCTGAAGGTCTGAAAAGCTGTGGTGTCCGTTTTCGTTTATGACGCGTCTTTCCACTGCATAGAAATGGATGGGTTTGTGCTGGACTAACTGTAGTGTGTATGCAGGTGTCGCTGGAAGAGACGGGGATCTTTGAGGTGGTGAACGGATCTGCTGGTGTGGTTGAAGTAAGTCATGTAAATGCTTGTTCTGTTTAATGAAGCAGTTTTGGCGTATTTGAGTGTTACAAAGACAATCAAGTGATTTCATGGTGATTTCAAACTTATAACTAAAAACATTTGTTAAAGGGGTTATATGGTGCGATTTTCAATTTTTCCTTTCTCTTTGGAGTGTTACAAGCTCTTGGTGCGTAAAGAAGATCTGTAAAGTTGCAAAGACTAAAGTCTCAAATCCAAAGAGAGATTCTTTATCAAAGTTAAGAATCAACCACGCCAACCTAAAACAGCTCGTTCTAACACGCCCCCACATACCTACGTCACGATGTGGGAAGATTTGCATAACGCCTCCCAAATGTTCACGCAAAGAAAGAAGGCGTAACTTTTATTCTCGCTCTAGTATTGTGGTTGCTGCCATGTCGTGAAGACGCTGTGTGCTTCATTGTGAAAGTGAAACTACTTTGTTTGGTCTTCCAAAAGAGGACGATATCTGCTTCGTCATGCCTAGAGCTGATCCGTGCTGGTCGCTGAGGAAATACATCAACTTCGCACTGTGGATCACCGAATCGGCTTTTACCGTGGATGAAGCGGAGTCCAGCCCGGGGTCGTCACATGTGGTTGTCGCAAGCCCGCCAGTCGCTCCTTTGTCGAATCCGCCAGCTGCGCCGTTCTCAAGCCCACCCGCCTCTGCTCACTCAAGGCCGCCGTGTGTGATGCTGTGTTTCGTTGTGAAAGCAAAACTACTTTGTTTGGTCTTCCAAAAGTGGACACGACTAGAAATCAGTGGTTACGTTGTATTTACAACACTGTTCCAGAACATTTTAACCCAAATATTCAGATGTGTCCAGCGCATTTTATGGAGGACTGTTTACTGATCCTGGGAGAGTAACTACAATGCCGGCTGTTCTGACTCACGGTCTGTAAGTACGTTTTCATTTAAAGGATTTGCCATTGATGATTCAAACGCGAGTTTTGAGCTGTTTAGAGTAGCACTTGTTGTTTGTCATTTCTCCGATCACAAATGCAGACATGGTTTTATGTTTACGCGGCGCGATGCAACATAAAACACATATTCATTATAATCCATAATTATGTCCTCACTGGATGCAACAAATGCCTCGTTTATAATGGATTTTAATGTTTTTGTCTCGTCGCTCCGGCCGGAACACGCCATCACAGTATGTGAGGGGCGTAACATTTCCATCACACTCTTGAGGTATTAGGCCAATCACAACGCACTGGATAGCTGGCCAATCA
>NW_015506282.1:142588-207217 GCF_001515645.1 Sinocyclocheilus grahami
ATTTCTCCGATCACAAATGCAGACATGGTTTTATGTTTACGCGGCGCGATGCAACATAAAACACATATTCATTATAATCCATAATTATGTCCTCACTGGATGCAACAAATGCCTCGTTTATAATGGATTTTAATGTTTTTGTCTCGTCGCTCCGGCCGGAACACGCCATCACAGTATGTGAGGGGCGTAACATTTCCATCACACTCTTGAGGTATTAGGCCAATCACAACGCACTGGATAGCTGTCCAATCACAGCACACCTTGCATTTCAGACCGATGAGCTTTGTAAAAACCAACACGTTTCAGAAAGGCGGGGCATAGAGGAGAAACAATAATGTACAGTATGTGGAAAATAATGTGTTTTTTTTACCTTAAACCGCATAAACACATTTCATTACACCAAATACAC
Organism: Sinocyclocheilus grahami; assembly: GCF_001515645.1. Taxonomy (NCBI): domain Eukaryota; kingdom Metazoa; phylum Chordata; class Actinopteri; order Cypriniformes; family Cyprinidae; genus Sinocyclocheilus; species Sinocyclocheilus grahami. Next base: position 142,998 of record NW_015506282.1, read on the forward strand.
AAAATAATGTTCTTTTTAGCAGTATCATATGACCCCTTTAATTTTAAGATTAAATATGTATAAATTGCATTCCTTAGGGCTGTGCTTGAGGGATCAGCAGTATTCAGACAGCTGTTTTGCTGCTAGTTTTTGTTTGCTGCTTTCATTGTTGTTGTGTTGATTCGCATTCATTCTTTCTAGATTATTGTGCAGAGTAATAAGATGCATTTTAAATAACTGCAAAAAGCTTCATTGGCCAACTTTGACAAAAAACAAAACAGTTTTGTTTTAGCCCTGGTACAAAATGAGTAGCTAACATAATTTCACTAATGATATCATCAGCACATGGGAAAGTGTGAACGAGTACTAGTCTGGTGAAATCACCCTATCATTCTGATTGGATTATAAGGGCAGACTTAAGTCCAAAGTATACTTCGGCCATCCACGTTACGCAGCGGTCCGCACACTGTCCGTGTGACGCAGTTTTTGTCATCAGAAGTGTCTGCGGACGTCCATGCACACTGCGTGTGGTCCTCATACAACAGTGCAGGCGTGAGGTGAATGTTGAGACTGAACAAGTCTACTAGGTGATACTGCACATGTGTCACACTCGCGCTCAGCCGCGTTTGAGCTGTGCGGGCGTGCTGTGCACGAGATGGAACGGAACGTGGAAAGTGAAGTGCACCCAGGCCTTTATTGCTACAAAAGGAGGAAAGAAGTAAGTGCCTCATATCATTGTACTCATGTGTTAGCAATGATTACCTCCACAGAAAGACGTACAGCCATAATCATATCGGCCTGACATGCTGAAATTGCTGGATACATTTTGCACCTGACAGAACCATTTACCGAATCATCAAGCACTTCAGGGAGAGAGGTTCAGTTGCAGTGGAGAAGGCTTCAGGACATCCTGGAGTGTCTAGCAAGCACCAGGACATCTCCTGCTGAGGAGTGTCACCAGCAGCACAGAGCTTGCTCAGTATTGGTAGCCGGTGGATATGAGAGCATCTACACACAGTGAGGCAAAGACTAGGACAATGGCCTGTTGTCAAAGAAGCCACTTTTTTCCAAGAAAAACATCAAGGACAAGTTTTGCACAAGGTTTGAACAGCAGAAGTCTGTTTATTTTTTCTGATGAAGCTCCCGTCTGACTGTTTGGGACATCTGGAAAACTGATTGTGCCAACAGAGAAGCATCCTGATGTGTGTTTTCGGTGATGAGCACTTACTCAACCCAAGAATCGGTGAAACAGTGATTTGGCGATGTACAATGGATGTACTAACTGTTTTCGGGATGCATTCCTACTGTTGTGGTAGACCTGATCCAATTCAGCAGCTCTCTCTTGAGAAACTGCATGACGCCCAGCCCATGACGTCTAGCTGGAGATGCGTGCACTTTTTCACAGAATTGCTTAGGCCAGACACAGGATGTATTTGACCACCATGGTGGTTGTCCAAACGATAGTTTTCCTTGCTCCTAACCTTTTTGGTGGGCAGACCAAGGCACCTTCCTTTCAGGAGGTATCCCAGCAGGACAGCCATATTTGGCATATAGACCCGGCCTGTCTTCAGTTATTGGTCTGGCCACTGGGAGCTACTGCCTTGTACTGTGAACTCTCAGTCACTGCACTCAACTCTAGGGCTGCTTATACACAAATAAATTGGGAGCATCTCGCAGGAGCAGGTGGTTTTACCTTTGCTACGGGCAGGAGTAGATATATAGCATGGGTCCTGCGATTTGGCACATAACAAGAATGCTGAAGTTACATAAACATTGGCTTGCTGTTGTAGCATCTGTGTGTAATAATACACACTATATATTCTCTTTTTATATGACAAATACTCTGTAACCTCAGTTAACAAGCCATATGAGGACCCATGGACCCTTCCCCCCGGAATGCGTAACACCCCAGGAAGTCGAACAGGCCACTTTGTTGCATGGCAACCAACGCTGATGTAGTCGGTGTTACACGGAGTTTGGTCCTACACCAATTACATTACTTGCCCACCACGGCACCGCCCCCACTGTCATTTTGCTTTTTTATAGAAATAAAAGTTATTTAGTTCAGTTGGAAAACGTATGCTACAATTCTAAACTGAAAGTGTCTGCTCTGCTCCATACACAAGCTGCAGGAGTCAGATTTCACTGATCACGGGTCAAGAGTAAGGAGAGACCATGATGGAGGATTTGCTGCTCAACAGATCCTGAGCTCATTGACAAATATCGTTTTATATAACTTATATAAATAATAAATATATAAATAACTTTGTAAGATGTGCTCCCTTTACACAGAGTGCGCGTGAGCTCAAAAGTGAAAGTGAATAGCGAGTGCTTATTCAAAAGTGATTTCAATACCCTGCATATTGATAGCGGTGTGATGTGCGAATATTATATACCAGAGGTCTTCAACCCTGCCTCCAGGGACCCACTGTCCTGCAAAATTTATTTCCAACCTGACAGTGGCAAGGCAGCCTCCACCTTTTATGTCTTTTTTATGTGGTGGCTGTTTCTGCACACCATGCATATGGACTGTTTTTCTCTGGGCTCCCACAGCCTAGTTTGCAGGGGGGGGGGTTTAAGGACACCTGCAAAGTGCCTTAAACCTGCTTGCGGTTCTGGTTCTGTGCAATTTATCTCTGGTGTTGGAATCTTTTGTCACCTACTTTTTGAACCGTTTGAGGATACAGATCTTAGGTGGAAATCCTTAAAAGCAGCCTGCTTCCTGACCGTGGCTTCATTTGCATCATTTGTGAGTCAGTCCTGCATGAGATGGAAACCAGAGGGTACTGGTGTTATCCTTTGGCCCAATCTGGCTTTCCTTCCTAAGGTGCACTTGCACCAGTTTATTTCAGTCCAATGAGCTGTTAATTCCAACCAGCAGTTCTTGAATAACATTCTGCTTCCGTGCAAACCTTGAGGTGTTATGTAAAGGTTACAACACCGTTAAGACGATCAGAACAGATGTTTGTCCATTATAGGGTTGCTAATGAAGGTGCCCCTCTAAGCAGAGGCCATTGAGGTGGGTTGTTGAGGTTATTGCTTTGGCATGCCATATGCTTGGCAACCCATGCCTGAGACCATCACCTGCCATTCCACCAGGGCTGTTTCCTCTTCGTGAGCTGCCTTCAGGGGTGTTTCTCTTGCTGACATTATAACCGCTACCCTGTCACGCAAAAGCTTTGGTTATACATATGTATTTGGGAGGACCCGGCGTTTGTTTGTATTACATGTTAAATATTTTACAACAATGGCTCCCTGCTTTCACACATGCAAAAAGATAACAATCACAGAATTTCAAAAATAAGTAATATGTATTGCATTAGGAATAGTTCATGCCACTTTCCCACTACAGAAAAGCTTAATACCACATTTACAAATTAACCCAAACACATTAGAAAAATAAAGAAAACGGTAAATCTTGTGGTTGACAATGGTGTAGATGAGGAGTGTCCAAACAGTCAATGTCCATAGCCCATAAGCAAAAAAAGAAAAGAAAAGTGTAATGAAAGTGTTGCAAAAACAAATATTTAATCCACAGTTCACGTTGAACTCCCAAACGGAAAAAAAAGATATATACAGTCCTTGCGAAGCATTATCCACAAACAGGACTTCACACAAGTTGACATGTATCATACACTCACTTTTCATCCAGCACAAGAGGAAATGTTAAAGGCTCCGTGCTGCTATTTGTGCAGAACGCACCATGCAGGTCTAGCATTCCACGCTAACCCACTCTGCGAAATAGTCACAGCATGAAGCCCCTTTACAATCAACAATAAATGCTGTTAGAAAATTCCACTTCTACAGACTCACTAAATACACGATAAATGAAAAAATAAAAATAAAAATAAAAATGGCTCATTGCTTACTAACACTGGGCGTTAAACCAAAGTTTCCCAATTTGGACTTCAGCTTGTGAGTCAAGAACAGGGGTTTATACCTAACTACCCATTGCTCAGTAGCGCCCCCTTAATAGTGACCAACAAAAATAACAGAAAAACATGTTAATAGTCTTTTAGACTGTTACAACTTCTGTGCTGCAGCGAGATGGTCCTCTCCCTGTACTTTAGTGAGAATGTCAGTGTTTCTTCATCTCAGGATGTGAGTTTGGCTGTACTTCACCAGTAATCTTTGGTTTTCTTTTACTTTACTTGTGACTTTGTTGGTATGGGTCATCTACTCCTGTAACACCATATCTGGCCGTCAGAAGAAATGAAACAATACTGGTTATGGATGCAAACATGATTCTGTTGTTGTTGTTTTTTGTGCAATTTCGTTTTTTCAGCTTTATCAACAACCTGAAACTGTTGTAATTTAATGTATTTTCAGTGTCCAGCACAGCAGGATGTTGAGAAGGCCGTAACACTTTTCATGACCACCAATAAGGTCCCAGCAACAGTGATAGAGGCCAGGTACTCTCAGATACACACAAACACACACACATATATTGAAACTGTATAGTGAGCATAGTTTTCTTTGTCTTCAGTATTTTTAGGAGGCCGTATTTCCTGTCTCGATTTCTCCCTGCTCTCCTCTCTCCACGTGTGGTGAGTATCATCGTCATCTTTCAGTCAATTCGGTCGAGATTTAGATGGAGGATGGGCATCTATCTATCCATTAGGTCCTGTCCTGACACAGGGGCATTTGTACTTCACAGTACGATGTCAGCTGAGAGAGAAGTTCAGATTATGGTTGTAACCCTGAATCTCTGAGGGAGATCCCATGTAGCCCATGCAGTAGGTTATGTAGGGAAGGGACTATATGATGCTATAGGGCTTTATGGATGAAATGTTGAACTGGTTTTTAATGGTTATCCGATTGTATTATTCATTGCAGCTTCCTGTGAAGTCAGATGCCAGAATGGTGTTCATTGAGGCCTTGAGAAAGTAAGCATCACTTTATTACACATTCTATTAATGCACTTTAACAGAACAGTGTATGTCATTTTAGCGGTTTTGGAATTGTTTGTTGACTTTTATATTAATGTTTTTTGAATGTTTGTTTGTATTTGTGTTTTTTGTTTTGTTTGAAATTAATAGGGCAGATAAGATTCCTGCCGCCCTGTACACGTCATATACAGAATCTTGTCGGAGAGAGACGTACAGACAGAAAGAAGGTGCTTCATTACATCATTTCTGCCACTTTGATGATATAAAGAATAAATATGTCAAATCATTCAGGAGTAAATTGTAACTTTAAAGATACTTAATTGAAATATTTTTTTTTATTTATTATTAATTTGCTATATACCTGTACGAATTTGTATTTTTGTTAGAACATAGAATTGCCAGCCTCGATCCTGCTGATATTACCATCACAACAAGCAACTACAGAGTTTACAGAGAGTTTTTCTAGAAAACTAATGTGCTTATCAAGGAAATAGGATGTGATGGCATAAATATTAGTAAATATCTAACAGGACAGCAGAGTGACCTTTTAAAAATCAGTAATTAATTTAAAGATCATAATCTGAGCATAGCTTTATTAGGTGTCATTATCAAGCAATGCATTTATTTTAATTGAAGTACAAATTGAAATTGAAACATCACAACACTACCAGCTGAAGGATGATGAAGGCCATGATCAGATCTTCATTCCAGGACATTTAGTTCATGCTATAACACACGTGACATTTTCATGATTTCAAATAGGTCCATAATTAAAGAATCGCTCAGAGTGACCTGAATTCACCACTCGTCACAATTTTATAGCTATGTGTGCATTTATTTTCTCACTGATGTCAGTGTTTCCAAATGCTTCTACATTATGCAGGACATCTTGTGAGACTTGTTCATTAGAGTGTTTACAGGAGCTCTGGGTTTATGTGTCTACAGCTCACTGTAGATTTTGTCTACTGTTTTTACAGGACACATTGACTGTACATAGACTGCAATTTTGGACATTGTAGATGGGCCTGTGATGCCTTGAAATATATTTGTAACCATTGTAAAAAAAAAATCTGTAGTGACCATTGTGAGTTTAATGAGTTTTTTATTGAGTAAATGGCTAATAAGAGCTGTTCTTTTGTTAATATGTGTGTGTTTGTGTGTTGAGGTGTGTGTGAGTCGAGTGAGGACGATCACCTGCTGGTTCTACAGGAACAGTTTCTTCATTTGAGGAGAATGATGACAGATGGGGCCACTGACGGTGGTAAACACACACACACACATTTTCTAGCTATCAAAATTAAGGTATACCTTAGTTATTCATGAGATAAAATTTTGTGCTGTCAAAATTAACGCATAAACGCTTGCAGTTATTTAATTTTTTTCAGTTTTAATGCGTTAAAAAGATTTAATGCAATAACGTAGGTGCTGAGCTAGGTTTGGCCACTCCCCTCACAACTGCTGCTTCGGTCTCTTTTTTTTTTTTTTTTTCTGACAAGAATTGCATTTATTTAGAAGCAGAACATCTTTACAACCACATCAAACGGGAGACTTTTCAGACGCGCTCTCCAACTTCACCTCAGTGCCAGGTGCGAGTCAAACGAGCGCGGAAAAGATACAGGTGACGAAGAGCTTCAGTAGAACAGTGAACTGCGGTCAGATGAGATGCTGTCAGGCCATATGCCAGTCAAAGCCAATTTTCCTGTCCTGTCAGCCGTTATACTGTGCTCGTAGCAAATGCTCTTAAATTGCACGCACAAATGTGGCGCCGCGCGCAGTACATCATTTCACATTAAAGCGCAAAAGAAACTACGAGCATGCAATGTCGTAGTTATGTCATCAGTTAAGTCATGAAGTTATCAAAAATGGATTAAAGTTGCATTAAAGTGTTAGTTCACCCAAAAATGGTAAGACCTTCGTTCATCTTCAGAACACAAGATCAAGATATTTTTGATGAAACCCGAGAGCTTTCTGACCCTGTATAGACAGCAAGAGAATTTAAAACAAAAATAATGACTTTATTCAACAAAGAAGAGAAGAGAAGGATTGTTGAATAAAGTCATTATTTTTGTTTTATTTGTGCACAAAAAGCAAGCTCTCGCTCAGAAAGCTCTCGGATTTCATCAAAAATATTTTCAATTGTGTTCCGAAGATGATCGAAGGTCTTACGGGTTTGGAACGACACGAGGGTGAGTAATTAATGACAGAATTTTCATTTTTGGGTGAACTATCCCTTTAAAACTGTGCATGCATCTAAGTATTTGTTAAATATGAGTCCTATTTAAGGGCATGTCTCTGAAATGCAGTGGTTTTCCAAATTATCCTGGAGCAGCCCAGCACTGTCTCCTCATCTAACACACCAGAATCAACTCCTCAGCTCATTACAGACTTTAAGAGCTGAAGAGTTCCGCGTCACGTTCAGCAGCAGCAGCTCTTAAAGCAGCCAAAATAACCTCATAACCAGCTGCTGAGATGTCTGTTAATCAAAGAACAAAAGAAAAAAGGAGCTTTATGGATTCATCTATATTTAATTTAGAATTTAGTGTTTGGTAACTTTGATATTTCCTACTTGCTGAAGGGCACAGGTAGCTAAATATGACATTTATTATAATGGGTTTATGTGAAGATTGTTTTAAGGTCACTTAAATTAAAAGTTGTTATTTTTTAAAGTCTAATAAATATTAAAATGTATAGCTCTCAGATATACTGCAATGTTGAATGGCTATAGTCAGGTGGTTAAATATTTGACAAAAAAAAAACAATTTCATAGAGACATCAGTAGTATTAATATCAGTGATATTATTATTATTCAGTCATAAAAAAGATGCCATTAAACCAATATAAAAAATATACTGTCTTTGTTATTTCTACGTTTATTTGAAGATTGAATGTGAAATTATTGCAATATAAAAGTATATTCAAAAACTTAAATGTTAGGAGCGATTAATCGTCAAGTCAAGTCAAGTTTATTTGTACAGCGCTTTTCACCATACAAATCATTGCAAAGCAACTTTACAGCCAATTAAGTTTCTACAATATTTAGTGGTAGCTTATCAGTGGTGACTGTCAGTTAATGTGCATATGGCAGAAATGTACGGAAAAATCAATTAAAGACGTAATCAAACAGGCGATGAACACTATTAACAGCAATGTGATTCATTTCAGAAAAATGTGAGATTAATTAGTTAATATTTTTTAATTGATTGACAGCACTAATAAAATGACAAAAACATTATTTACTTTAAGGATTGTTCTTTCTATTGAGGAAATGTTTTGTTAGTTTTAGCTCTAAACCCTGCTGTCTGTTTTGTCACGCCAGATGTTTGTGCTCAGCTGTCCAGGATCTCTCTGACCTTGAGGAATGTCTGTGCTGATGAAGAGACAGGAAGTGATGTCATCACACTGAACCGGGATTCACCTGACTCGGCACACGCTGCTGTATGAACTCCGATTTCTACTGCTCCTTCAGAAAGCATTCACACTCCAGCCATTATCTCTGCGTGCTTAAATGGACCTTTCTTTCTGCTCAAGTTCATTATCAGCTCCTTGGGTTTTGCTCCATTCATTTTGCAGGTGGTTTGTTGTTGTTGGATTTGGTGCTTGGTTTCAGCTTGCGAAGCACAGATTCTCAACTTCTTCCAGAGTCCCTCTCCTCACATTGCTTGAAACAAGGTTATGAGATCTTCCCGGTTTAGTGGCGTTATAAGCCGCATTAACACTAAACTCAACACTTTACAGCTTGATGCTTGGCAAAGGTGATGAGAGAGAACTGTCAGTGAACAAGTCCGTAAATGCAGCGGTTTGCTGTGTAATGATGCAAAGCTGGCTCTTTATCTTGTAACAAAGCTCTAGTCCCCTTATCTTTGCTCTTTGACCTGAAAATGATCGTTTGGCACAAATTCAGTGCAACTTCTAGCCAGTAAACATTCTTACGGTCCAACCCAAACACAATAACTATGATCAAATCGGATGGAAGTACTTCATTTGTTAGCATTCAGAGGCTGGCTGTGAATGTTTTCTGAATGTGTTGCACATCTTTTTATTTTTATGTGAAAGATGATAGACACATTATTTAAGCCTCACGATTTGTAGTCTGACTCTGTCTACATCTTTCAGGTCGCCAATCTGATCTTACAAAGCTTCTGTCTGTGTTTACTGGATGCGTCCAAAGTAAAGCCTCCTAACAGGTTTGACCGTCATCCTCACGCATGTCATCTACATCTTAGTTCTGGTTCAAAATCTGAAGCCTGCTGTTTGAGTTCTGTAGGTATTGTCTGATTAGACTAAGCCTTCATCAGCAAGGTTGACTACTAATGAAGCAATTGTAATCATAATTTTTAAATCCATAATCAATATTCGAACATTCTTACTTATATTGCTGTAGCCAGAATTAGAGCGGTAGTTCTCAACCAGTGGGTCAAAAGACCTAAAAGGACTAAAAATGACAAATCAAGCATTAAAATGAGCTAAAACATTAGCGTTATTTGTTTTTGTTCTCAGACAGGGCTCATGGCCGAGTGTGTTTGTGAAGGCTCTGCTGGCTCACAGAGGGCTCGTCTCAGCTTTGATACACAGACTGTGGGATCTGCTTCAGTACCAGGTATCTGCTCTCGTCACTGTCTGAGACAGCTGTGTGGCCGGTGGGATTGTGAACACTGACCGCTGCTGGTGTTTTATAGGGCAGTGCTTTGAGCGCGGCTCATGTGTTGGGTTTGGCGGCGCTGCAGGTGGAGCTGCATTACTGCAGACATGCGTGTCCTCCGGTGAGGCTGATGGGCTCTTCTGCAGGTGCTCTCTCTGTGTCCGAGTGTCTCTCTGATGCTCTGATCTGCTCCACACGCTCACACATGGCCCTCTGCCTCAGGTTTGGCTCCACACCTCAAACATGTCAGCGTGATTTTGGATCTGTAACGTTATGTCTGTGTGAAGTAGTTGTGTTTCTGTTCAGGTTCTGTGTGGCCGTTCTCTCTTATGGGCTGTGCAGAGCCAATGCTCAGTCAGAAGAACTCCACAACTTTATCCCAGAGAGACTTTATAAAAAGGTACAAAACTGGTTCGAAGTTAATGTGGATAGTAGCTCATCTGATCTTCAGGGTGCAAGTATTCATGTCGGTGTGTGTGTGTTCAGGCTCAGTATGTGATGGCCAGACTCGTCCCAGAGACTCGAGCGCACATGAGTGATGAGTACGAGTCTGATCTGCACACTGAGGCTTCTGATCTCACCGGGAGAGTCGAAGAGTCTGCAGTCGCTCTGTGGAGAAACACACAGATCAGATCGCTGAAGAAACAGCCGCAGTATCAGGTACTTTCAGAGCCGCCCGCATGCCTTCAGCTGACAGATGGTGTGGTGTTGAACTCTGTTCTCACTCTTTCATCAGCTCTCTTTCTCTGAGTGGCTCTCATCTGAGCTTCATGTTCAGCGGAGCCGAGACGCACTGACAGATCTGGAGAGGTAAACCATACAAACTGGAACACTCCTGCTCTTCAGATGTGCGATTAGACCTTTAATCTGAGCGAACACCTCTGGAGGACAGTTCTCTAGTAACTGCTCTTCAGATGTGCTTCACGTAATCCTTCTTGTTGCATGCTATCATCATGCTGAAGTCTGTGCTTTTGCAAATGCTGTGCATGAATGAATGTTTGCACTGCATCGTGGTCTCTCGTTTTGGGGGTTTTAACTGATTTTCACATGAGCATACTATTACATGGACATCTGTGTTTGTGTATTCTTCATGTGCAAGTGTTTTATTGATTTTTGTTTACAAATTGTTAATTTTATTTTATTTGTATTGTTATTTAAACTCAAAAACTTGGTTTAGGGAAATCACTTAGTTTTTTGAGACCGCTGCAGTGGTGAGGGCTTCATTGAGAATTTTCTATTAGATAGATTAGAGTTGATGAACTTCTGATTAGCATGTTGAAAATAGTTCTAGCATAAAGAGTAGACGGGCACAGTGTTTTCCAGACATGCTTGTGTGTGTGATCCAGGCAGGAGTACGAGCAGTGGGCATGTGAACAGTATTATCTGCACATGTCTGAGCATGATGGAGGCTGTGAAGGAGACGTCACTCGGATCTGCGCTCGCATCATCACGGCTGTTCTCGACCGACACACAGCGTAAGTTCCTCTCATCCGTCTCAGAACAAGCACAGTCATGCTCTGTTTAACGTGTGCGTGTGTCTCTGTAGGTCACGGACAGGAGGAAGTTCCCATGAACACACAGATGGCTGTCTGCCTGACTTGCTGTCGCTCTTACAGGTGCTCGTTCTCTTGATTCTCCTTGCAAACCAGACATGCGCACGTTGCTTGTCCTCTTGTTGTTCTTGTGTTTGCATTGTTTGTCATGCTAAACCTCGAGACTTTCTTATGCCCCTATCCTGACATACAGTGGGGCAAAAAAGTATTTAGTCAGCCACCAATTGTGCAAGTTCTCCCACTTAAAAAGATGAGAGAGGCCTGTAATTTTCATCATAGGTATACCTCAACTATGAGAGACAAAATGAGAAAAAAAATCCACAAAATCACATTGTAGGATTTTTAAAGAATTAATTGGTAAATTCCTCGGTAAAATAAGTATTTGGTCACCTACAAACAAGCAAGATTTCTGGCTCTCACAGACCTGTAACAACTTCTTTAAGAGGCTCCTGTGTCGCTCTACACCTCGGGCCACGTGCGTTGAATTGCAAGTTTAGTTCGTTCAAGGAGCTTTATTTTATTTATTTTTTTTTTTGTACTAAAGCATAAAAATACCATATGTTTACAGATATATTTAGGAAACATGCTAAGTTCACATACTTGTTTCTCTGACACACAATGCTATTCTATTTTGAACTGTGCATTCTGTGACGGAATGTCTGTTTTTGTTTTGGTGTGTGACTCCGCCTACTTCCAGTTTACCCAATAGTATTAAGACACCACAGGTTGCCAGTTGGTGGAAAACACAGAATATTGCAGGCACGGAAGCCAGCAAATCAACTGGTTCAGATTGCAGATTCTACCCGATCTAAAAAGCCTCGGCATCCATCTAAAAATCGCTATGACCAGAAGAATATTAAAACATGCATGAATCAGCTTGCAGTGTAATGCTCATCACTTTCCGTTGTCAGTTGTGCTCATTCCTGTTACATATCCTCAATCTGGCAACCTGCGTGAGCGTCAAGTCTGAGGAGGGGGAAGCAATGTTTTGAATTGGGACTGCAGTACCCATTTCAACCACTAGCTGTTAGTATTACATGCTGCACTCCTGTGTGAACGCAGCCAGATTGGATGCTGTGTGTGATGTGTGTCCGTCATGACATTACTTATATTGTATTAGACTCACTTTAATCGTGCCTGTAATCCATTGTCGCAGGCGTTACTGAAGTTACTGCGTTTTTTTTTGCGCTATGGTCTGCCATTTAAAAATGTACCTTTTATGTAAATATTTTAGCTATAAAAAATGATGGGAATCCCTGCATTACATGAACAAACATGAATAAACATGAAGACCGCAGTGAGTGCTGTAGGATTTATTATTTTTTTTAGAAAGATTTAAAAAATCAATAACTTGTGTATAATTTGCTGCCATTCTGTGAATATGTAAAATCTATAAAAAAGTAACTGTCATCTGATTATGAGCATTTTAAAATGTAATCAAATCTAAGTACATCTGAATATGTAATCCGGATGAAATGTAATCAGTTACTGCCCAGCACCGCTCATGGAGATTATGTTACTAGATTCTGCTGAGTTTATGTGAAGTCACATGACTTTCAGGGCCGGTGCTTCACCGGGCAGGCTTCGGACCGTGCTGCTGCAGTACATGTTTACTGACTCTGGTCTCTCTGCAGGCCGTATTGTATGAAGTGGCGGTTACTCGGCTAAACACATCAGAGGAGACGGGTCACTTCCTCTGGGACGTGATTGACAACAGGTGCTCAGTGACCCCTGACCCCGACAGCATTGGACACAAGCTGAGCTATCAGCAAACACTGGATGACATCAGCCGGTAAGAGCAGGTCATCCATGTGCATCTCTGAGATCCGCTGACTAGCGGCCGCTGTGATGAGTGTTGTTCATGTCTGTCAGGGTTCTGGTGCTGGTTCCTCCGGTGATGCTGCTGACCGTCAGAACCGACAGAACAGGAAGAAGGACTCTGGACTGCCAGCGAATGATGAAACACATCAGTCATGTTCAGGTCTCCATCCTCACCTCAGCGTAACACATGTGATCTGTCATGTGACGTGTGAGTAATGTGTGATTTGTGTCTCAGAGGAGGGCGTGTCTTCCTGCTGGTCTTCTGTCTTTCCAACTCACGGCTCACTTCTTCAAAGTATGTGACCGTGTCTAGGGTCAAAGGGCAGTGCTTGAAAGTTTTGCACACAGTGGTTGCAGTATAAATCTTCTTGACCTAACGAATGTGTGTTTCAGGCGGTTGTGAGTGGCAGTGTGAGCTGTGATCGTCCGGTCGAGGCGGTGAACGCGTGTCTGTCTCTGTTCAACACCGAGTGTCCGCTGCTGCCGCTGTCTGCCGCGGTAAAACATCTGTTTCTCTACACCGCTGCCGTCTGTCAAACCTGTGGACATGTGAGCGTGACTGTGTGTGTGTGTGTGTGTCACGCAGTGCTGGTGGACGCGTCTGTCGGCTGCACTGAGCTCACAGTGGAAGCGTTTGACGGGACGGGACGCACTGCCTGAACAGCTGCAGATGCTGGAAGACAGCCACAGCTGGAGCAGACGGTGAAGCACAGCTGCTGCTCCTGTGTGTTACATCACAGCGGTCAGTCTGTGACTATATGATGTGTGTGTGTGTGTGTGTGTGTGTGTGTGTGTGTGTGTAGGGTGGGTGCGGGATGTGCGTGGCCTGTGCCGTCGGCTCCGTCGTGGCTGCTGGCTGCATGTCTGCACGGTTCTCTGAGGAGATCAGACTGCGAGATGGAGAACGTCAGAAGGCTTGCACGACAGCTGCACGAGACAGACAGACAGGTGACTTCACTCACATCCCGTCAATGCAACTTTTTAAGTCAGTCGTGTAAATGATTTTCAATTCAGAACCTTGACATTTCAGCACTGAACATTATTGTTGGCCGTTTAACATTTCTATCATAAAACAGTTGTCAAATATTAAATATTTAGCTACCCATATCTTACCTCACTCATTTCCATCATTAAAAACGTAAGCGTTGCACGGTAAAACCTGCTTTCTTTGATTTGATTTGATTGGCTATCACGATCATTTCGACCAGGCCTAAAAACCACACTGTTTGTCATCCTATCAGCAAGTGGAGCAGGATCAGTATCAAATGTTGTGCAGGACAGTTGGGCTGTTTCTGGTAATTGTGTGGGTCTGGTGTGATCTAATGCTGTTGATGTCTTCTGTAGGTTCTGCTCTTCTGGTTTGTCTCCAGTGTAACCGAGCTGATCTCCACTCACCTGAATCAACAGGTATCACTCAGCACTGACACGAGCTCAAACACACGCAGGAGCGGGAACGTGACTGATGATGACGCTGTGTGTTTTCAGGCCGCGGGGTGTTTGGAGCGCGTCAGAGACGTGAGCGTGTGTCTCCTCACTCATCTGGTGGATGATTCTGATTGGCTGCTGCTGTTTGATCAGTCTGGATCAGGTGTGAACGCGTGACACTGTGTTTATGTGTTCGTATGTTATTGCAGGCGTTACGTCACAGGTGTGATGTTTCTTCTCTTCTAGATCACAGATTGTCTCACTTCCTGTCTCGTGTGATGTCTCCGCAGACACTCAGACTGATGCCGTTTGCCTTTTACAGGTGAGAGGAAACACTTAATTTCGGTCCAGACATTCATGTGTTCTTGTGCTGATGGGGGTTTGCTGTGCTCATTTCCCAGCATTCTCAGGGGTGTGGAGTCAGAGCTCCTGACGGGAGCCATCCGATCTCCTGGCTTCCTCTACAGTGCTGCCGTGTCATACAGGGAGCTCAGCAGACTCTTCCTGAACGCTCAGCCCTCGGGCGGCCTGCAGCAGCAGGTCAGATCAGCGTCTCAGCGGATCTGCTCACGTTTAGTCATCTGCATGTCTCACGTCTGTCATCTGTGCTCAGGTTCTGCTGGAAGCCCGGCGCGTTCTGATGAGCAGCATCTCGCTGAGCTCACCGGACTGTCTGACGCTCAGCCAGAGGCGACAGGTACACACTCTCACACACACACACACACACACACCGTACACACTCACTCTCTCTCACACACACACACACACACACACACACACACACACACACACAACAGGACATGTTCCAACAGAAAGTGTTAAAGTCGTGTGCAGCAGCAAATCTGCATTTGTGCTTCACACATGAATGATTCCTTAAATCATGTGACTAAATGATTACATGCACCATTTTTACCTGCTGGACCATGAAACGGCAGAAAAGAGACCAGAAGATCATATGCTAAAATTAGTTTTTAAGCCCATTTCTAATAATGTCACTAAAGAGAATGCCTTTTCCTTTTTGGGAAAACCAGGGAAACCCAGCAATAGGGGCTTGAGCTCTTTTGTATCGAGACAGTAAACAAACAGCTAGAAATGCAACATTGGAGAGCTTTGAACACGCAAAATTAGATGTATTTATTATATACACATTAAAACACCAACATAATTTCATCAGAACAGACGTGTTTATGATGATTAATGGATTAATCAGTGCCGTTATTAGCTGCCAGTGAATGTGACCGAGTGAGTCTTGATTTCCTGTGATGTCTGTGTTTCCTGTAGCTGCAGTCTGAATACGAGCAGCTGGATTCAGAGATCTCAGCGGCGCTCAGCAGCTTCAGAAACGCACCCTTCACATGAGACGTCATGACGACACATCAGAACAACAGTCATCTGTGCTGCCTCTCATCACGTGATCAGTTACATGTTTTACAGGCTATTCTCAGCAAACATACTTCATGTATTCAAAGGAACTGAGCATGAAAATAAAACATGATGCAACACCTCTGACTGCTTTCATATAAAAACATGCAGTCTGTCATAAGCGTCGTTCCAAACTCTAGTGAGCAAACCAAACACCAAACCAATCAGCTGCGAGTCAAGTGACGGCCATCAGACGCCCTGCATCTCTCAGGGTATCTGCGCGATTTTTACGATTTTTATTACCATATAAGCAGGGTAGGGCAATGTCTGCAGTACAATATTAAACTAAAATTACTGTAAAAGCATGATTTACAGTTCAGATACAGGTTTTCACAAAAACAAAAAGATTTCTAAAATGATAAACCTTACATTTCAGCTTTTAAATCATTTTTAAGAAAATGGATTAGTCAAAACTATCAATAATATTAATTTAAACAATTATTATCAATCAATTATTATATTAATTAAATAATATAAATATATTTCACTGTCTTAGTTGTTTAGATTTTTATAATGCATTTATAATCTTCTTGTCGATCCACCGGGTCACATTTACAAGTCTGCGTGTTTGCAGCGTAAAAACGGGTTGATTTTCACTTTGGTCTGAATAAAAACAGCAGACAGGCTTATTGAAAAAATGCACTTTCATTCTCTGCCAGCAGGAGGAGCTTTCGGGACAGCAGAAATATTGTGGTTCCCCTGGTAACCAGCTGCAGCAGCTGACTATGAAACAAGCAGTGCTCATGTTTATTCAATGAAATCAGTCTTCTGAAGTTTAATCCTCACATTCAGCTGTATCACAATTCTGTTTTTTAGTCCCCAAATTTAAGACCTCCTGAAATCAAGGACTTTTTTGTACCTTTTAAGATTATGGTCTTAAATTTGATACAACATTTAAGACTTTTAAAGACTGATTCTTGCTCCAAATTAAAGCAGAGAAAAATCACTTTTGCTAATAATTACACTACTTATATGAATTTTATATCTTTATTGCATTAAACAAGGAAATATATTTCTAACTTTCAACTTTTAAATACGTACATATGAATAAAACTTTAGAATATATAAAGCTTGTAAAATGGCTAAGCTTGTTTTCTTTTTAAGCTCTTTGAGAACTAGAAATGATTGACTGCTTTCATATAGTCAGATGTTTTCTTTCTGCTGCCTTCTCCAACTTTTGAGGCAAGAGTTAGTTTTTTCCCGCCTTGTAAACGTTTAAATTCATGACATTTTTCATAACAATCTCTTACAGCAGTGAATTGCGCCGACTCTCTCGTGAGAGTGAACTGAAACCATTGCTCTGTGTGTTTCGTGTGATTGGCTGTTCAGAAACGTTGGATCAAACTCCAGATTTCAGCATTTCATGGCTAAACTGGGCTGGACACATTTGGTTTGTCAGCTCTAAACCTTCTCTATAACTTCCCTGTTTTTTCATGCAGCTTGTGAGGAAAAAAATGTTACTCTAGCCGTAGCGTTCTGTGACCTGTGAGTGTTTAAAACACTCTTATAAGAGCGACTCGCTAGCCTTTGGAAGAGAGCTCTGAGCAGGTGCTGATTGGGACTGCTGTAACACAGACGTGACGAGCTCGACCTCTAGATCATTCTCCGCTCTATTCCAGCACTCCTCAGTGAGACTCCAGCAGCTGAAGTAGGAGTGTCAGATTCGGGATCTGAGCTTTGAGAGCCGCTGGTCTATACTGTGCTGTCGGTGAGTTTGGACTGAAGACTGTCCAGCACGTAGCTGAGGTTGGATGGGTGCGCGGCGGCACTCGTCTGCTGGGATCTGAAGTCGGCGTGTTGAGCTGCTGACGGGCTGCTGGCGGACGAGTCTGGAGGAACAGAACCACCGGCGCCCTGCAGGAGAGGATGCACCATAGACATGTGCACGTTCAGATTGTGCGCCTTCTCGAAGCGTTTGCTGCAGATCACACAAGCAAACTCCAGGTCCGCCTCCGCCTTGTGCTTGGTCATGTGATACTTGAGAGAGGCCCGCTGGCGGCACTGGAAACCGCACACCTCGCACCTGAAACGCACACAGACGCAGTGAGGGCGAAGCTCTGAGACTGCACCGAGAGGCTGTGCTCATACTCACTGCAGCGGTTTGACTCCGGAGTGACGCATCTGATGCACAGACAGATGCTTCCTCTGCTTGAACGTCTGGCCGCACTGGTCACAGATGTAGTTCCTCACCTCTGGGAACAAAGAAACACTGACTCTTTACATCACAGCAGTCATAATTATAAACAGCTTCATGTATTTTTCGAGCTGGAGATCATAGTTTCTTTGGCGATGATCTGTAGTGCAGCTTTAATGACATTAAGCTCCAGGAAGTGATTACAGAAATCACAAACGCAAACATCAGTAAGTATTATCAATAGATGGGGAATTCTGGGAAGTTTTGTGGTGTTAGATGGCTCAAAGTGGGGTCCACAAAACTATTTTAGGGCCCTATGATTTCTGGACTGTCAAAGATTTTGGCAGTTTGTAGATGAATAAATCCACAAACAAAATGTTTTGTTGGAGTTTGTATTTTTGATTGCACTTACTGGCAATTATAATAATTGCCCTCGGCTAAGAAGGAGCCCGTGTTATTTGCATTGCTCCCTTCCCTCACTGAAGTGCGAACTGTAGTTTCGATTTGAGCAATTGCCTTGCTATTTGGCTGTGCTAATTAGAAGCCGGCCACAGCTGTTTTCACTTTAGTGTCTTAGACCGTGTATTTATTTGATGTCTGTGCGCTGACGCGGAAGCGTTCAGCCCTCCTCGCGTGAAGACCAACGAGTGTAAAGACCTGCGACTTTACCTGCCCGACTTCACCGAGCAACGCACAAGTATAATTTTTATCTTCCCTTTACACACTCTCCTTGTCTGTCCTCTCTCATGTGTTTTCAAAACATTCCGGTTGTCTCTCGACAACGCTCTAACATCACACGCAGATGGCAACGCAATCTTGCTAACCTGCATTCTATCTCTACATCTTCTACTGCACCTCTTTCTTTCTCTGTGGGTCTCTGGAATTGTCAGTCAACTGTCAATAAAGCAGACTTCATTTCTGCTTTTCTTTACAATCCACACTCAGCATCTTGGGCTTGACTGAGACCTGGATTCATCCAGAAGACTCAGCAACCCCAGCTGCTCTATCTAACTATTTCTCTTTCTCTCACACCCCCCGTCAGGTTGGCCTGGGTGAGGGCACTGGTCTGCTCATTTCTAACAGTTGGAAATACTCAACCCACTCTCCCCTATGCAATTATAACTCATTTGAATCTCAAGCGGTTACTATAACAGCTCCTATACAACTCCAGGCTGTGGTGATTTACCGCCCGCCTGGGCAAATTCTAGGCACCTTCCAAGAGGAGCTGGATGGGTTGCTGTCCTCATTCCCGGAGGATGGTAGTCCACTTTTAGTCTTTGGCGACTTCAACATTAATCTGGACAAGCCTTATGCTACAGACTTCCATTCACTCCTTGCTTCATTTGATCTCAAAAGCCTTACCACTACAAGCACTCACAGATCAGGCAGCCAACTTGACTTAATTTACACCCGCAATTGTATTGCAGACAACATTTTGGTAAAACCCCTTCAGGTCTCTGACCATTTCTTCATTACATTTAAACTACATTTTGCTACCTGTGTGCCACCAACCCCTATACCGGTTACTTTTAGACGAAACCTACACTCCCTTTCACCCTCCCATCTTTCCTCTGTATTATCCTCCTCTCTTTCCTCACCTACCCATTTCTCATCTCTGGATGTGACTGCAGCAACTGACACTTTATGCTCTCCTTCATCCTCTTGTCTAGACGATATTTGTCCTCTCTCCTCCAGGCCAGCACGGGCTGGCCATCTAACCCCTGGTTATCCAATGATCTTCGTGAGCATCGGTCCAAACTCAGGGCAGCAGAGAGAAAATGGCGCAAATCAAAAGATCTGTCAGACCGGAGTATGTATCAGTCTTTGCTTTCATCTTTCTCTGCTGAAGTCCATACTGACAAATCTTCATACTTCCACAACAAGATCAACAGCGCTCCAGACACACATAATCTCTTCAAAACATTAAATTCTCGCCTCTGTCCCCCTCCACCACCTACCACCCACTTCTATAACATCTGATGATTTCGCCACATTCTTCACAGACAAAACTAGAACAATCAGTAGTCAGTTCTCAACTCCACACACACAGGACCACAAACCAACCACACCCACTGCTAAAACTCCCATCTTCTCCTTCTGTATCCTCACTGAGGCAGAAGTATCAAAACATCTCCTCTCCAGGTATCCTACAACATGCCCTCTAGACCCAATCCCCTCACACCTTCTCCAAGCAATCTCTCCTACACTCTTACCAGCACATCATCAACATCTCTTCTCACAAGCACTTTCCCCACTGCATTCAAGCAGGCTCGGGTAACCCCACTACTCAAAAAACCTACATTAAACACTTCACTTACAGATAGTTACAGATCTGTCTCTCTCCTTCCATTCATAGCGAAAACCTTCGAACGAGTTGTTTTCAACCAGGTATCATTGTTTCTTTCACAGAACAACAAACTAGACGCTAACCAGTCAGGTTTCAGGAGTGGCCATTAAGCCGAGACTGCACTACTGTCAATCACGGAAGCCGTGCAGATTGCAAAAGCGGATTCCAAATCATCAGTTCTTATTCTGCTGGATCCATCTGCTGCTTTTGACACTGTGAATCATCAGATCCTCCTGTCCACCCTCTCATCACTGGGCATCACAGGGATTCCACTTCGCTAATTTGAATCCTATCTCACTGGTTGGTCTGTCAGGGTGGCCTGGGGAGGGGAGGTATCCAAAGCACATCAACTGGTCACTGGGGTTCCTCAGGGATCAGTTCATGGACCGCTCTTTTTCTCCATATACACTACATCACTGGGTCCCATCATACAGGCACATGGTTTCTACTAACATTGCTATGCTGATGACACAGCTCTATCTCTCATTTCAATTAGATGATCCAACGGTAGCTGCACGGATCTCAGGCTGCCTGGCGGACATCTCGACATGGATGAAAGAACATCAACTACAGCTCAACCTGGCAAAGACTGAGCTTCTTGTCTTCCCTGCCACTCCAACTCTACAGCATGATTTCACCATCCAGCTAGGTTCTTCTACAATTGCTCCATCAACTTCGGTCAGAAATCTTGGTGTAATCTTTAATGACCAGCTGACCTTTAAAGACCACATGGCAAAGACTGCTCGATCTTGCAGGTTTGCATTGTACAACATCAGAAAGATCAGGCCCTTTCTAACGGAAATGCACCGGCACAACTGGTCTTCAACGAGCCCAAAAGAGTCCATGTTACACCTCTCTTTATCTCCTTGCACTGGCTACCGGTTGCGGCTCGAATCAAGTTCAAGACATTGATGCTTCTGAGATCCACTAGTGAGTGACGCCTCGTGGTACCATCACAGAGAGGCTCAAAATCACTTTGCAGAACATTCTCGTTCACCATTCCTGGCTGGTGGAATGATCTTCCCACCCCTATCCGGAATGCTGAATGCCTTACAATTTTCAAGCGACAGCTGAAAACTCATCTCTTTCAACGCTACTTGACTTCATCTTAAATAAAAAAAAACAACTTTGTCTTTCTCTTTATTTATTGCTTCCCTTTCTAGCTTGTACTTATTTGAACAATGCCTAAAACTTGGTATTACAAGCACTTCCTGTGTCTGTTTGCCTCTTTAAGAAGAATCGCTTTATGTATTCCCCAACTGTAAGTCACTTTGGATAATAGCGTCTGCAAAATGACAATGTAAATCAAAAGTAGGCCCGTACACATCCAATCGTGTGAATGTAGGGCCTATTATTGAAAAAAATATTAATACTTGAACAATTTAATAATTTAAGTTCTATGAATTCAATTGATTGAAATGTGTCCAGGGTTTTTAGGTTGAAAAACTTTACAATATGAATAATTCCAGAAGAGAATGGCATCTAAGAGTAGAAACTTCAGTAAGCAGATGCTTAATTGCTGTTAGAATTACGAGGGGAACCTAAAGAAGGTTAAAATACACTGTTGTTCCCTCACGGAGCAATGACTAACTTCTGCCCTTAATGAACATGGCTGTTGTGTAAAGAACTCATTTCTGCAGCAGCCTGTGTTACCTGTGTGGATGAGTTTGACGTGTCTCTGCAGGTATCTGTCGATCATGAAGACCTTGTTGCAGCCTGGATGTGGACACGGCCTCTCCCGCACCTCCTCGTGATGCTCCTTGATGTGTTTCTGAGGTGGGACACATTCAGTGAGATCACATCATAATATCAGTCGACGTGTGTGTGTGTGTTTGAGATGGTGATCAGTACCTTCATGCCGTCGGCCCCTCTGTAGACGGCTGTACAGCCCTGATGAGGACATTTGTAGATGGTGGGCAGCTCCTCTCTACAGGACACACAATCAGATCAACAGAATTTTGATTGAATATGAGATCTTCACGCTTGTTTGACATTTGGTTCATGTGCACTTTGGATGGGTTCAATGCAGAGCACTAATTCCGAGTATGGGTCACCATACTTGGCCACATGTCACTTCACTTAAAAAAAACAAAACAAAACAAAAAAAAAAATCATTCGACTTCTGTTTAAAAGTGCTCTTCTGATGACAAAAGCATTTTTTAACAACTTAATAGTGTGAATCTGTAGAGAATGAGAGTTGTGTAATACAGGGTTCCCACTCTTTCATGAGCACCAGATTCAAGGACTTTCAAGTACTTTTTAAAGCACCATTTATTTTATATCAAGCACCTATCAAATTCACACCCCAGCATATGTAGTGTCATGAAAGACCTTACA
This sequence comes from Sinocyclocheilus grahami, assembly GCF_001515645.1. NCBI lineage: Eukaryota > Metazoa > Chordata > Actinopteri > Cypriniformes > Cyprinidae > Sinocyclocheilus > Sinocyclocheilus grahami. Next base: position 165,544 of record NW_015506282.1, read on the forward strand.
GTACTTAACATTTCACTTACACTTAACATTTACATTAAACATTTCAGAGTAATAATGTTTTGAATGTGTAGGTTTCATAAATTTAGACCGTTTTGAGCAGTTGTGTTCAAAGGAATTTAATGAAATCCATTGAAGTCAGTACTGGTGATTAAATAGAATTCAATTTCTAAAATATTGATAAAATATGCATCAAACTGATTTTTGCTGTAGTTCTTGTACAAGATTTAAATTTGAAAAAATTTCAAAATTTTTCAATTAAGTGGTTAAATGTTGTAAAACCTGTTAACATTATAAATTTGCACATTCACTCAAAAGACACGTTACTCATTAACAAATCAAAATCATTTTGTAAATTACTTTTTATTGTAAATCCCATTTTTTCATCTTTGACCTAGGAATGCAGCTCAAACATGCAGCTGCTCAAAACGTCAGTATTTTTTGAAAATATTTCATGAGCATTTTAAACCTTCATGTGCAAATCTGCAAAAAAAATATAAAGAAAATCAATTTTAAAAATAGGACTTTCTATTTGCTTTTAAACTGTTAATGCTTTTCACTAAGCTGTTTTTCCAATTTTTCAAGTTCTACATTTTCTCCTTAGCTCCATGTTGCAGTAAGTTTTGGGAGTGCATTTTTAGTCCATCTCCTATCCTGAAAAGTCTGTCTTGCAGAGACTGACAAAAATGAGCTCCTAAAACTTACTGCCAGATTCTGAAAGATCAATTCTTCAAACAGTGGTACAAGAGAATGTGGTGCAGGTCCTTCAAGAGTCACTCTCAACTTATCCGTCCATAAAGCCTATAAAAATAGTATTCATGTATTTCACAACACTTCAGAATGTTATTCTTATTAAGTAGGGGTCATTTTTTACCCAAGCAAAGTCTCTGAGTACCTGTCACCTTGTAATTCTGGAGACTCAAGGTTGCAGTTCTGGAAAATGGTGGCACTGGAGACTAAAAGGTTCCTGATGGTTTCACACTTAATTCTTTTGCAGTTAACATGCTCTTTTCTTCTCCACCTGTTTTTTTTTTCTGACCCCGCTGACACAATGAGCATTTTGCTGACCAATGGTCATGCCTTAACTTTGAAATTTCTGTATTGCAATAGTTTTTAATATTTCTCATGTGGATTTAATAATTTTTGACTTCTCAGTCGGAGTTAAATCTCTTTTTTGGCTCATTTCATCCATAAAAGAAAGACATTTTGTACAGGTAGCACAGGTACATTTTCAGACGTTTAATGAGGCTCAGAGGTGGCATGAGTGCAATTCAATTCATATGCTTATGTGGAGATTAATGTTTTAAATATAAAATTTTGAATACAGAAATATTAAATGATTTAAAAAACTGAAATTATAAGCTAAAAATGAAACTGAAACCACCAGCAGGTGGCGACAAGTCACTGATTTGATCACTGAATCATTCGTTCAATTGATTCGTCAGAATGGCCGATTCATTCAGGAAATGAAGCACGTGACTGTCTTTATGAATGTGTAATCATGAATCACTGACTCACTAGATTCGTTCAAAAACGCACTTTCATTGAATTAATGAAACTCAGCGGTGTTTGCTTTTAGAGATCTGCAGCGGCTGAGCTGTTACTATATTTGGAACTATTTTCCTTAAAGACAGAGCAAAATCAGGCAGTACTTGTTTACTGAACTGTTGTATTGAATCAATATCACATTTGCAAACTCCCTAAATAACTATTAAAAGCGGTCACTTTCCTTAGCGCGATCTGTGGGCGCACAGAAAATGAGAGCACACGAGCGAGTTCTCAAGACTCAAAAGCACGTGCAAATGATACATCCCTTCATCTGTCATCGCGTTATAAGTGCGTAACCTGCGGGAATGAGTGCAATTGTAATTAATAGCCGCAATCCCGAGCCGAAATTCAAGTTCTGCTCTGTTCTCTGCTAATAACCCGACACTGAATGATGCGAACGGCGTCACTATGTTGTCACTGAGAAGCTGCAGCTGTGGCGGGGATGATTTTTGGTGTGCCGGCAGAACAACAACAACAATGCGCTACATGGTTCTTTCCCCTAATTTTTTTTTCCAATTGACGGAAATCAATCGTAGCGATGGAAAACTTTAATCCCTGCATAAAATTAATTTCAAATTTAATTCAAGCACCTATGTTTGTTTTCAAGTACTTTCAAGGCCTTGAATCCATGTCTGAAATTCAAGTACTTTCAAGAAGCGTGGGAACCCTGGTAATAGTACATTCCATGGTTGGGTGTGCATTAAATGATTTTAACGCATGATGTGGAGGACAAGAAGCACCCGACACAAAGTGGAGAAAATCTTTAATGCACAGCTGGCCGTGTGTTATCCTGCCTATACTATGGTCATTTGCCAGCACTGACAAGTTAAAGCTGTTAAAGGGGACATCGCATGCCCATTTTCCACAGATTGGTGTGATTCTTTAGGGTCTTCATGAAATGTCTGCCACATACTTTGGTTAAAATTCCTCAATGGTCGTGTAAAACAACACCCTTTACCTCGTCAATGTCTCTTTAAATGAGCTCCGTTTTTTGTGTATTCTGTGGAGCGTTACCATCAAAACAAAACCACTGCGTCCTCAGTGGCTCTGGTGTCGGGAGAAAATGCCTGTTTCACACGGCAAGCTTGACCTCGGCTTAACTTCATCTTCACTGCAGCTGCAGACTCACAAGACACTGGAAGCATTTGTACAGCGTCACAGCTGTGCCTCAAAAGATGTTTTTAAAAGATGGTCATTTATAAACTTTAAAGTTTTAAAGTTTGTGTGAGCAAAAGCGCAGCAAAAATAGACTCTGAAACCATCGCTTCAGTGCTGCTCCTGGAGTGAATGCACTCATTTGTTAACATGCATGCCAAAAAAATGTGCGCCGCTTGCGATGTGAAACTGGCCTTATGTTCACTTTTACAACTACACAGCACCTGCTTTGCTTATGAGACATGTAGCTACAGCTGCTCAAGCGCGGAGAACTGGCTGAGGGCAGTGGTGGAAAGAGTACTGAAAAAATATACTCAAGTAAAAGTACCATTACCTTCCAAAAAATGTAGTGTGAGTAGAGTAAAAGTACTTGTCCAAAAAACTACTTGAGTAAGAGTAAAAGAGTAGCCTATTTAAAAGTACTCATGAGTATTGAGTAGTGAGTACTGAGCTGTGGATTCTTCCCCCTCATAATAAATGCTGTACACCGCAATTGATACATTTTAAAAACGTTGTACATTCTGTAATTCACATTATCTTATTTGTCATTAAGAATGAAAAGTATCTATCATCCAGCAGTTTTAATTTTGACTGCCAACTCTTTAAAATACATCAAAACAGCACGGAAACAGTTTTCAGTTGAAGTAAAGATTAAAGTTATTCTCAGTACAATCATCCCCATTTAAATCAAAGTTTGAAAAAATAGATTTAAAATCATGTGTAAGGCAACTGAGACAGCATGCTGTTGTTGCACATAAAATATTAATGTTTAGAACAGTGCAAATACAAACACCTTTAGAAACTCATAGTTCAGCATCACACCATGATATGGGTTAAAATGAGCCCATTTCTCTCCAAAATGGTGCCAGTTTTAGCGTTTTGCAATAAAAAAATAAGAATAACTAAACTTGATCATTTATGTTACAATTTTAACAAATGCACATTGTTCTAGAAGGATGGCAAATTCATGCCATACCTTTTACACATGTACTCGAATTGTTATGCTGATAATACAATTTGTAAGGAAAAATGCATTAAATAGCGAGGTATTTCTGGGAAAACACACACACACACTCTTTGCTGAGCCATGCATCTCGGTGAATCAGCAGCATCCACAACTGAATGGAACAAAAAGTGTTGAACTTGAAAATTGTTTATGCGCGAGTGCACTTGCTAACTGAAGTCGGATTGTATAAAATGGATAAAAAAAAAAAGTTTATTAACGAGCTGCAGTTTTATTACATCACGCGCTGGCACAGATGCAGTATATTAATGCCACAGGTCATCAATAAGGTGCAGATTGGTCCTCAATTTTTGTTTCCAACACACTTTTTCACAGTGCGCGTCACACGCTCAAACTCATCAAAAGTCAACAAGTTCAACAAGCAACAAAAAAATCGGGCTCAGATGAAGTAGTGCAGCAAGATCACATTAATTTGAATGAATTATAGCAGTTATTTGAATTAATTATCAATTAGAGAAAGAGAGAGGTGAAAGTTGCATTTGTAAGCTACCTGCATCTGTGCATCTCTCTCTACAAACAGTGTAGCTGTGTTCAGTTACTTCAAAAACAGTGATTTTACCTCCTTGTTGCTGAGAAGCATAATATAGCGAATCAGCATCTAAGCTATTTTATTAATAAAAGTTGGGGCAGCGTTGACGACGTTTATGTGCTCCTGAATGTTTCTGTGTGCACAGCACGATCTCTGTGTGAGAGTGATGCATGTGTGTGTGTGTCAATGAAAGCAGCGCATTAATAAGAGCGGTGATTAAACAGACTTGGAACTACCTGTGCATTAAACGGTTTTAATGCACACCCTCCAACCAATCAGAATTGAGTATTCAGACAGACTGTGGTATGAAAATTATATTAAAGGTCAATTCACCGCTCTGCCTTGATGTTGTTCTTCCAGCCAGGCTTGGGTCCAGGTTTCCTCCTGGTTTTGGGTTCCAGTGTCTTAGCCTCTTTCTTCTTTGAAGAACTGAGACAACTGAAAGAATGTGAGATCTTTTAATTTTTCCTGATAAATCTACTGACTTTCTTCAGAACAGAAAATCATATGCACATGAATACATAAAACCTATCCTGTGCACACAATTTAATTCTGGTATCATGATCCTGCACGCTTCTTCCATTTTCAAGTTCAGTCCATTTTAGATCTTCATTTGTGGGTTATGGAGCTACTTTGAAGGCTGAACTCTAGAAGAATCTGAGCTTATGTTTATTTTACCGCTTGTCAGTGTTCAGATCTGAGCTGTCTTCAGATGAGCCGCTCTTCCTCCTTTCCTCACACTCCTCATCACTCAACACATTCCTGAACAAACATGAAACACTGATGTGACTCAGAATGTCATCTTCTGCTTCACTAACAGATCTTATGGGTTTTCTTGCATTGTTCATGGGTATCTGGGAGTTTAATGTGTATGAAGTACCTGTCTGAGAGATCACTGTCCGCATCATCTCCGTCCATCAGCAGTGGTGCTACTGAAGTGGCCGGCTCCTCACAGGACTGCATGTCTGAAATATGAACGACACTCGTTACATGTAGAAGATACTGCAATGCAATCTCAGAAAATACTGAGAAAAGTTGCGCATATATATATATATATATATATATATATATATATATATATATATTAAATTGGGTCCAATTAGCCATTTTCTCTCCCCGGTGTCATGTGACTCAGTGTTACAAGGACTCAGGTGTGAATGGGGAGCAAGTGTGTTAAATTTGGTGTTATCGCTCTCGCTCTCTCATACTGATTGGAATAACAACGGAAATCCTAGGAGGTTGTTGTGTCCTTTGCACACTGCTGCTTGCCAGTTCAATCATAAGGTCTGTGAGAACCTTATCTTAATAAACTGACTGACAGGACTGCAGGTTTACAAACGATTGGATCATAGTGCTGCCTTTGAAACCACAGATCATAACATTCTCTTGCATAGGCTGGAGAATTGCATTGGCAATTGTCAGCTGGCATAAGCATTGTTTAGGTCATATTTATATGACTAGTAACAATTTACATAAATGTAGAAATGTCATATCAATTACATGTTAAGTATGGTGTGTCACAAGGCTCAGTGTTAGGTCCTCTGCTTTTCTCCTTAATTTATCAAGAAACATGGAAGTTGTTTTCATTGTTATGCCAATGATAAGTACAAATTTTTTAAGTTGACAGATTGTATTAACAATATCATAGAGTGGATGGCTTTCAACGTCCGTCTACTGAATTCTGATAAAACAGAACGCTTAATTATTGAACTTACAATCTCTAAATATAAGATGTTAACCTGTCTTGATGGTTGTACAAAGTTGTCAAATGAGATGGACACTGAAACTGCTTCTCCCCATCTAGGTGGATGAAGAAAACGTGTTCAAATGTAATTTCTAATTCACTGGGTTTACCGGTATTTTGTGAACTTGGCAAACTATCAATGTCTCTGTTCACGCTGTTTCTTAAGAGAAGAAAAAGTAGATTGTGTGAAGTGCTATATAAATTAAAGTGACGTTAGAACGTCATTAGTAAATTTACCAATAACTAATTCCTGATCAATTAAATCATCCTTGCTGAAATAAAGTACATTTATTTTTCAAAAACAAGAAAAACAAAAATATATTATAATTCAAAACTTGGTGCATATGATTACAGAAAATAAATTCATCAGACTGATTTACACCAGTAACCAGCTCATGAGTCAGCTCATTTGAATTTTTTTTGTCCATATGACATTGAATATGCTGTATGTTTGATTTTTAATTGCAGCTAATGAAGACGACTCAACAGAAAGCTGTGTGTTTCTCGTCACCTCACCTTGTGTTTGGCCCGCATCACTGCTGTGATTCTGAGGTGCAGCAGCTTCACCTGATCTCACCGTGTGGACGCTGTTAGTTCTCGATGCTGATTGGTGGTCATCTTTGTTTGCTTTTGCTCTGTCATCACATTGAGTTTTAGTGGTTTCCGGTCCAGCGTTTGATCTGGCCTGAGTGCCGTTGGTGTCCATCACATAAGTGTGACCGTCCACACATCCCCACACCACCTTCAGAGCCCCTCGACACTGGCCCTCCAGCACCTCCTGCAGGTCAGGGCAGGAATGGCAGCCCTCCGCGTGACTGTGAGCCCACGACACCAGACCGTGCAGACACCGTCTATCTGATGTGATGTGTGACCCTACCAAAGACCAGACAAATAAGACAAGCACACACAGCCAAAACTAACACACGCCTACGAACATGTACTTACGGAATAAAGTGATGTCTTCCTGTGACGACGAGCATTCAGTGCTGTTCCTGTGGGAGACAACATGATTGTTTAACTATGGTCTCACGGGTGATGGCTGGATGAACATGTACGGCTCATATTTCACACCATAATCAAAAGGAAAAAAAAGTAGCGTATTTTCAGGACCATTAAATGTGTAGTATTTTTTTCCACCTAGTAATTCTGCGTTATTGTTTACATCATGGAGTTTATACTGGATTGGAGCTCAACTCTGCTGGATGGTGGCTTTAAATGTAAATTCTGCACTCCATTACAATGACTGACTCGTATATTACAGGACAGAACTGTTGTGGAAAATAACCTCTGTGGATTTTGGGGTGAGATATGACGGCGTCATGAGGACGTGGCGCACCGCTCACCTGTCTCTGGAGACGGGCGTCAGGTTGACTCTGTTCCTGAAGTCCAGCAGGATGCTGTGGCACTTGTAGAACTGAGCGTGGCAGTTGTTGCAGATGAACTGGGACAGACTGGGGTCTCTGTTCATGGGAATTCCTAAGAGCTGCTGGAAGTCTGTGCAGAAGAGCGGGTACACGGCGCAGGACTCGCCCTGCAGCTGCGCAAACGCCTGCCGCAGTCGCCGCGTGGAAAACTTCCCATGACAGAGTCGACAGAAGCCAGTGCTCATCCGGCCTGTGAGGGCAGAGGGAGGTCAAAGGTCAACATTTAACCACTGGGCGGCTGCGAGGGCGATCGATCGTCCTGTCATGAGCCAATTCAATTACAGGAAAGTGTGGAGCGCTTTTACTCAGAAGGCATTTTCAAAAAATAGTAAACACACAGTGAGCAGTAACTTCAACTTCATTTTTAATAAAATATTTCTTGTTGGAGGTTAAATTTAGGTTTTTAATTTAAATGCTACACATAACACAACTAACTACTTTTATGACAACAGTATATGTTATATTAGTATGTGTTATTAAAACTAACAGAATTTCAAAGACTTACTAAGAAAGAATTTAATACTAAAATAATTCAAGTATTGACAGCGTGACACCAAGCTGTGAGAGCCCTGCAAGTTCACCTCCGTGAAGTTGGCCCCCCACACAAAGCAAAACGTCGGCAAAATAGTCTCAATTGTTTGCGCTGTAAAAATGTTTGTTTGTGCTGCTTTGGTATTAAAATAATAATAATATTAAAATAATATTTATAGGTCATTCTGAGGTCACTCAGCCCCCCAACATACATACATACCCCAAATAGTCTCGTTTGTTTGTGCTTCGTTTGTGCAGGTTTGGGCTGCTTCGGTTTTTAAAATATTAGACATTTAATTATATGTGATGACGTCACCAATTGACGTAACAATACAGTTGAAGTAATAAGGTAAAATTCAAACAGCAAACCAAATAACAAAATAGTCGCAGTCACTTAATTGTTAGTAGCCATATTCGTTCAATTAGGCCAATTAAACGAAAACAAAAAACAAAAACTAGGCTAGGGCTGTGCGATATTGAAGAAAAATGCGATATGCGATAACTCATTAAATAATGCGATATTTGATATGCGATACGATAATGCTTAAAGTGCCACATGCTCAGATGAAACCGTTTTACTCAGCTGTTGCTGAGTCAGTTCTGTGAACTTCTATAACTATTTTGTGCCATATATACATGGTTATTTGTATGTATGTATCAAGAGTTCCTGTAAAACCACAACAAATTCCTTGTGTTTGCGCACACTTAAGCGGTGAATAAAGCTGATTCTGATTCTAATAAGAAAGCACCCCTACAACAACTTCTGAAAGTGAACGGTATGTGTTTTACTCGAGCGTTACATAAAAATGTAATTTTAACATGAGTTTAGGAACTGAATAATAAAAAGGAAAAATAAAACACTGCTTAGTATTTTCTCTTTGAATTCAATATGCACTGATTCTTATTTAAGCTACAAAAGTTATTTAGGTAAGAGCCGTGAGTGATTTTCTCTTTGTCTTTTGTTCATGGCCCCAAATATTGCAGGCTGTAGCGATATGCATATTGCGATATGTACATTTGCGATATTTCTATAATTTCGATATACTGCACAGCCCTAAACTAGGCCTATTTCAAAATGTATTTACAAAACAAACAAAAATAAATAAATAAAAAATAAAGACTTGATATGCATAGGCCTATTTTCGTTTCTGCGCACAAATAAAACATGCAATAGCCTACTGTTTCCAGGTCTGTGTAGCCTATACTTTTGCGTCCATTCGTTTTTCCTTTTTTAACCATGAGGAAAAACATTAAAAAAGAAGGGTTGTTGTATTTTTAAAGCCCTTTTAAGGCTTGTTAGTAATGGCCACCGTTCTGGGGTGCGTTTCCCAAAATCAACTATGGTCACAAGTTTCGACGTTACCAACAACTCAATGGAACTTGCAACCTCCGTGAAGTTGGCCCCCCACCCAACACAAAACGTCTGCAAAATAGTCTAAATCGTTTGTGCTCTGTTTGTGCTGTAAACATTTTCGTTTGTGCTGCTTTGGTTTTTTAGATATTGAAATAATATTTATAGGTCATTCTGAGGACACTCAGCCCCCCAACATACACCAAATTCACTCCAAATAGTCTCGTTTGTTTGTGCTTCATTTGTGCAGGTAAAATTTTCGTTTGTGCTGCTTTGGTTTTTAAAATATTAGACATTGAATTATAGGCAATGACGTCACCAGCCCCCCCACATGCTCCAAATTTACCCCAAATAATCTTATGTTTGTACTTCATTTGTGCCGTAAAAAATAGTTTGTGCTGCTGATTTTTTATTTTTTTTGGTTTGTTTAATAGTAGACATTTCAAGATTTCTATAAATGTATTTCTTGTGTCTGTGAGCCGGTTCATTGTTGTGATGCGCACCCATTCACGGAGACTGCATGAGGAAAGCACATCCAAAAATGACGGAGTAGCCTATTCTAAGTTGTTTCCACAGGAAAAAATAAATGTGAGATTGCGCGGGCGCCTCCATATCATATAGTAAGCACGATAATACACCCACAAATACTTGAAATGCACATATATAGCGATTTTATTATTCATATAAAAAGAATAATAACAATACCCTGTTTTGGTCATATTTACTATTAATTGCCCAGCTCTCCATCAATGATCTAGTGCAGAGACATATAGTTCTAAACTGAACGTGCAAGAGAAGCATTAGCCTACTTCTAATTTGGCCAAAGAAAACGTGTTAAAATCAAAAATGTTCTATATTAATTTGCACATTTTTCAATTGTTTATTAAAAGTGCAAAAAGTCAAACAAAAATAAAAAAAAAATCAATATTTTACTTTTTCGGGCAGCATTTTGTGTATGGTTCTAATTTCAAATTTGGTTTTCAGGATGGCATATAGCTCACCCAAAATGAAAATTCTGTTTGCTGCTGGTCTCCTTTGACTTCCATAGCACGGACAAAAAATAAATAAATTAGGGATGCACGATATTATCGGAACATTATTGGAATCGGCGGATAAAGGCTTAAAATGCAAATACCGGCATCGGCCTGATATAAAAAATTATGCCGATATGCCTTACCAATAAGATGAATAACTCACATGTGCTCAGTGTGTGCTAGCGGTAAGATCACGTCAGCAGTGGGTCATTCTTGAAGCAAACTTTTTCCTGAAGGATGATTAGATTCACTGGATCACCGCATTTAATCTGAGAATGCAAGTACAGAATGATGCGTCCTGTGTGCGCGATAGTTAACAATCACTAGGGCCCTGTCCCAAATGGCACCCTAAACCCTCGCGGTCTTCCTCCGAGTCCACACTTTCGTGACGTAATGCCGCTTTGACTGTCGGGTAGAAGTCTGCTCAGCAGAAGTGCACATCGAGGGTACATAGCGTATATGCAATGTGTATATGCAAAGGGGGCGCTTTTGCCAGCGCTATACAAGGAGATCTAAAAGATTTTCAGTATTTTTACATCTCTTTTGCGTTAAACCATCGACAAATATTAAATCTTCAAATAAAATGTTGGTTACAACTGCATCGGTCTCAAGGAAAAAAGAAATGCAGTGATTGATTTATAGTTGATTTAGTTATTTTCCTAATGTCACTATAAAAGAACTTAATTATTGTTTTCTTTTAACCTAACAAGTAAGTTTTTAAAAACTAACCAAAATGGGTTCATAATCTCTGCACAGGAGAAACTTGGTGTTTTTTTCTCCAAACAAAAGTAAATATATCGGTATCAGTTATCGGCCAAAATGATTTGAAAAATATCGGCATATCGGATACCGGCCAAAATCCAATATCATGCATCCCTTAACAAAAATGCTATGGAAGTCAGTGTGGACCAGAAACTGCTTGGCTACCAACATTCTTCAAAATATCTTCTTCTGAGTTCAACAGAAGAAACAAACTCATGCAGGTCTGGAACAACCTGGGGGCAGTGGTGTGGTCTACGTAAACTTAAATGTAACAATGTAAATATAATTCTGTCCCTCACATTAAGATATGTAATGGCTTCAGATGATATAGGCCAGTGGTTCTCAAACCTCTCCATGAAGTTTCCCCCCAGCCCTGCACATTTTGTATGTCTCCATCTATCACACCTGATTCAACTCATCAGCTCATTAGTGTAGGGTGACCATAGGTGCCATTTTCCCAGGACGCATCCTGGCCAGGATTTCTATATTGCCTAAAATATCTAGGTTTTGGCTTTGTTTGCGTGTGCAGACCGATCGGTGTATGACATCAAAATACCATACAGACGGTTCCTTGTGCTTTCAATATAGAAATCCTGGCCAGGACCCGTCCTGGGAAAATGGCACGTATGGTCACCCTACATTAGTGGAGACGTGCAGTGCTGGGGGTACTTCATGGAGAGGTTTGAGAACCACTGATACAGAATATACAGTGCATGAAAAGCAAACTGGTGCTCTTCTGTTTCTTTCGGTGTATGACTCCCCTTTGTGCCCTATAAAAAGCATTTATTATTTATTATAATTATCGCGACAGGCCTAATGTTAGTTCAGGTGTGTGTGATTGGGATTGGAGCTGAAAGGACTAACTGTTCAGATTAATTCGCAACTACAATAAATCTGCTGAAAGACTACGCAGTAGAGCTGTGTAGAAACACACACATGAGACGATGCTGCTTCTCCCAATCATTTGACTAAATGTATTTAAGACGACGCTTAATGTAACTTCATGCTGAATAAAACAGAATGACACTTCAGTCAAAGGTTTGCTGTTCGCTCAGAGGAACAGGAGACAAGGTGTGTTCAATAAATCTACCTGTGCTGCACATTTCACACACATTTATCCAAAACCAGCTACTCTCCACTCAAGCAGTCCCTGTGTCGCATGGGGCTCAAACCCCGGAGCCGCCGCAGCAGCAGCAGCAGCACATTCTCCTGCAGTCGCCACAGACAGCAGTCAGAGAGAAAAGCAGCGCACTGTGAAGTTACAGCCTCGGGTGCGTGACGGTACCGTCTCCTCACCGGTGTCCGGCGCGAGCTCGTCGGTCTTCGCGCGCTTGCTCGCTCTGCCCCTCCGCGCGTGCCGCGCCGCTCTCTTCATCGTCTTCTCTGATCAATATCTGATCCGATTAGGATTTACACACGTCAATCAACTCATCAGCGCCTCACCGCACGCGGGACTTCTTCGATTAATATCACTTACAGATGCACAAATACGATATGATCAAATATTTCGTGAAAACCCGACCGGAAGCGCTCTGGTGTCAACAGGAGTAGCGGATGTGACGTCACTGCGCGAGAGCAGCGCCACAGCACCGCTCGTGACCGCCAAGAGAACTGCAGATACAGTTGGATGACTTTTCCATCTCTTTCTTCATCTAAAACACAGCTATTTTAGTATTATTCATATATGGTTCTAGTATTCATTCATATTTTTTTATTATTTAGTTTTTTATATTTTCATTTGAATTTATCAGGCCCATTTGAATTTTTGTAATATATTTTATTTATAGTTTTCATGTTTCTATTTGGCTTTGATTTTTTAAATAATTTTAGTACTTGAATTTAGGCTTGCTTTGTTTAACGTAGTTGTCCAGTCAACATTTGTTTTTGTTTTTTAAGTTTACGTTGTTGTTGTTTTTCCACATTATATTTATATTTTATTTCATATAACGAAAACTAGTTGAGGTTTTTAGTTAATAATAACAACACTGATCCTGTTATATGTTTGGACAGGTCTCTTATTTTGGAAAGATTTTCATTTGCATTGCAAGAATGAAAATGAACCAAAGTAATGTTTGATTCATAACAGATGTTTTGAGCACTCTGGCTGTACTGTCCTTTGACCCAACAAACCTTAAAAAATAACTTCCCTACCACATCTAGGGCTTTGAGACGGGAAGTGCGTGAAATCTCGCGATACTCAGAGTGGTGATGTTCCACTGAAAGCTGCTTAGTCGAGCGTTTGACGCTTCCTTGAGCGATGCGAGCTATTGAATCTTAATTATCAGCATGAACTGTAAGTAAGCGCATCCAGTTATCAGTAAATATCAGTAATGGAGGTGAATTCGGGCTGTCCGTCTCCTAAAGAGGAGGGCGAGCTGGAGGACGGGGAAATCTTCGACGACGAGCCGCAGAGGCAGCGGCAGAACGCGCGGCCTCCGCGACGCGCCCGCCCCAGCCGACCCATGATGAACAAGAGAGCGCGTTTACCGGGACCCATGCTCAACAACAGCGCCCCGGTGCCGCTGAGAGCGGTTCATCCGCCCTTCCCCTCCGGCCTCCGGCAGGCGTTCGACTCAGCGCCGCGCTCCGGCTTCTGGGAGCGCAGTCACGGCGCGCTGGGCCGCTTCAGATATCGCGCACACAGAGCGTCAGACTGGACGCGAGACTGGACGGAGCGATTCGCGGAGAATCACGGCTGCAGAACCGACTCGCCGAGCAGGAAACGTATCCTTAACTTACCCGAGCCGCGACACACTCACCCGCACGAGTACTAGAGAAAAACCCCAGAACCGCGGTAAAACCGTGTGAGAATACCGTGGTATGAGATATTACAGTCTGATATCTCTGGTACCACAATAATGCGCTGTCGTGATACGAAGATGAATGCATTTGACTACTGTATTTACTTTAATAGTTTATACTTTCATCATGTATTTTTATATTTACTGGCGTTCACTTAAACTGCTGCGGTGTGCTTACACACACAAAACTAGTGTCATGACTTGGTTTTTCCTCACCGTTCTTCCCGATGCTTTCAATCATCCAGTTGATTGTGCTACTGTACTTTGTACCGTCCCGTTAACCGCCGTGTGTACGTTAATGAGCTCATCGTTGTGAGTTATGTGTATTTTTCTTTCAGTCAGTTTTCCCTGCTTTAGAAGCGTTACAGTGAACTGACTGCTAGGGATTAGAAGTGAAAAGAGGAGAAAATGACCTTTTAAAGAGTCCGTGTGAAAACAAACCTGGAAAGAGGCGTGAGGATTTGAGGAGGAAGATGAGAGATGCATAGTGCATTCAGTGAATTATTAATGGGATTTATTGCATATTAAATCGAGACAGCAGACCACAAATGCGTGGTAAATATATATATATATATATATAAATTTTTTTGTTGTTAAGGCAGAAGACAAAGGAAAAGATAAAATAATGCAAAGGAAAAATGCAGTGACTAAACAGCTCTGTGATTTTCTTATTATTTCTTATTACTATGTCACATTAAAATACCAATTATATAACAGATAGTTCCGGTCCTTGATTCTGATTGGCTGAGCCGTGTTCGAAGCTGTTGTAAATTACACTATAAACACACACCTTTGTTTACTTCTGTGTGTTGCTCGGCAACCACTTTGTTGGAACCACAACCGTTTCTGAGAAACTACATTGTTTGGTGGAAGAATACTGTTTTTATTAATACCATTACACTTTATTTGCTCGGTTTTATTTTGTGAAACCTAACTATGTATATGGAATAACCGTTTTATAAAAGCAATAAGCCCCGTGAAGCCGTGAGTTTACAGAGAATTTATAACAGCTAACTCTGCTTCGCGTCGTACCTAACAACACCCCTTAGCTGTTATAAATTCACTGTAAACCACGGCTTCGCGGGGGCTTATTGCTTTAGTGTTATGGTATTCTGCTGACGTCTGAAAGTAGAACATGAAGGAAAATGTTGTGACGGATGAGGATTATTTGTAGTGCAATGATTTGAAACTTTTTGATTTTTTGTCTTCTCCAAACCGGCAGTGCCTTCTATCATTTAAAATGCAGTACACTGATTGGGAAACGGCGTATAGAGAAAAATGAATTAAATGATCTTTCTTGTGTTCCACTGAAAAAAAGGCGTGTTGGTTTGGAGCAAAATGAGGATGAGTAAATGATGACCGAATATTCATTTTCTATCCTGTTAATGCAGCCGTTTAAAAACTTTGCATAGATTGGTGTGCAGTGTTCTGCAGTCCGAGTGCTTCTTAACCACTGGTTCTCAGAGAAAGCGGGCAGCAGGTGCCAGACGCGGAGGGTGGTGACCAGCGTCCCTAAAGCCGAGACCATGGACGAGAGCTTCGAGGATCTGCTGCTGAAGTACAAACAGATCCAGCTGGAGCTCGAATGCATCCGGAAGGAGGAGCGGATGGCCCTGAAAGAGGAGGACGAGCCTCCCGCTGACCCCGTCCCGCCGCCCGAGGAGCCCGTCTCTGCTGTGAAGGAGGAGAAGAAAGTGTTTCAGGCGTTCAACATCAGGCCGCTCAGACAGAAGCTGCTGACGCCCAGCGATCGAGACGCTCTCAACAGCAGAAGCGCACCGGACGGCGACGGAGGGGAGAAGGACGCCAGTCAGGATGACGGTACCTTAGACCTCACACTTCAGCAGTCCAGAGCGATGTTGTGAACTTTCACAGCTCTCGATACCAGCATGAAAGCGAGTAGGCTCTTGAACACACTCCTTTATTATTATTATAATGACGACTGTCCCATATTTTATTTTCTATCAGCTGTAAAGGACGAGGAGTCTGAATCAGACCTCAACATCTCTGCAGTGAGTGACGAGACCCCAGTCGTCCACAAGGTACAAAATAGGACCCCAAACACAAAAGTCTATAGTTAAATTGTTGGATAGAATATGATAAGATCATATGATGATAATGCTCATACAGTACACTTTAGTAGACATAATTTAGCATGAGAAGTACAATAGGAAACACTTATTTACTAAACATGTTTTAAATCTAACTAATGTGGATCATATTCTTATAATTTCTCTACCCAAAACTTAAATACAAATGCACTGAAAGTACAGATATTGGCATTGTGCACGATCTGAGGGGGAAAAAGTGGTATCAGAACAGCCCTTTTTTATTATTATTATTATTATTATTATGCAGAAAAAGAAAATAATACAAAGACCGAATACAAACAAAAAACAATGAGGGTTACATACATTAGCCTAATCCAAAGCATATTATGTTATCTTATATGAACCATGAAAGGGTTTTACATGCAATAGAATTATTGGAATTTCTTAAAGAGTTTACATACACATCAAAGTCTTTCCTAAAAACAAAAAAGGAAGGTGTTTTCTTTGAAAATTTACATTTATGAATATAAAACTTTGCAAGAAATAACAATAAATTAACAATATATTTGAAGTGAGAAGTGTCTAGATTCAAAGAGTAACCAAAAGAACACAATTTTGGGGGTTATACAGAAGTTTGGATATAAATATTTTTTAACAAAATTGGAAAAGTCAACCTAGAACACTTTACAATAAGCACAGTCCCAAAATAAATGATTGATTGTTTCTTCATACTGAAGACATCAGAACAGCCCTGCTAGAAATTGTCAAATGTGATGATGATCAACTTTAGATCAACACCCCCCCCCCCACCACCACACCTTTCCTCGTCTGCTGTCCATACTGCCCTCTATAAAAAATGCACCTTTAGTATGAACAAACTCATCTTGATCTGGTTGCACATGAACATAAATGAGCTAGTTCAGCATCAAATGTCGGTTCATAGGTGCAGATAAACTTGTTTTTCACATAAGTCGAAGGGAACCTGTAGTAAGAGGGTTGAGTGACCGAGCTTGAGGAGTGGTCAGAAGTGCAGTTGAAGGAGGTTACGTGCTTGTTTTCCCCCGTCCTGTAGAAGGAGGATGAGGATGACCTGTCGGAGCTGCAGCTGCGTCTCCTGGCTCTGCAGTCGGCCAGCAGGAGGTGGCAGCAGAAGGAGCAGCAGGTGCTGAAGGAGAGCAAGGAGAAGATCACCAAAGCTGTTAAAGCGCCTCAGGACAAGAGCGAGGCTCCGTGCGACAGGAACAAGATGAGTGGAAACAGAGGGAACGCTGTGTGCAGGCTGCAGGAGAGAGCGAGACCTGCCAAACCTGCCCCAGACAAGAGCAGAGCGAGGAAACCGGCCCACCTGAGTAAGACACAGACTCACGCTGACACACCGATCACATCTGTCACTCCGCACTACTGCATGTGTCTTGTCGATTGCAGCCAAGCAGGCCTGGAGGAAACAGCAGCTGCGCACCTGGAAGCTGCAGCAGCAGAGGCAGCAGGAGGAGCAGAGGAGCAAGCAAGAGGAAGAGGAGGAGCGGAGGAAGAGAGAGGACGAGATTCGGAAGATCAGAGACCTGTCCAATCAGGATGAGCAGTACAACCGCTTCATGAAGCTGGTGGGCTCCAGACATCGCTCCCGCAGCAAGGTCAGACAGTCCAGTCCAGTGATAGGATGACCTGGAGCTCAGCAGAGTCTGATTGTTTATGATGTGACATGTGCTTTCTTACAGTCTGCAGATGCTGATCAGAGGAAACTGGTCAAGCAGAGTCTGGACACGTCGGGGAATCTCTACCAGTACGATAACTACGATGAGGTGGCTATGGATACGGACAGCGAAACCAACTCGCCAGGTACAGGAGACGAGTGACGCACACGTGTCTCATCAGGAGCACCGCTGAATTTCACTTTTCTGACTAACCGTGAATGTCGATGATTGTTTGCAGCCACGTCTCCGACACATGACGCGCTGCCTGTGTTTCCTCTGGAATCCACACCTCTCAGACAGGTACGTTTAACCCAGACATCAGTCACATGGTGTGGAGATGAAACGCCAGCTGAGATCACCAGAAAAAGATAGGTGCTTAATATGTGACAATCATAAACTGACGACCAAACTGTTGCTTCCTGTTAAAAAGTCCTCTCTCTATAATATTGCTTTAAAAATACTGAATTAGGAGAGCAATTTTATTTTAAGAATGAATCACGTTTAGTACAGAGGGCATCAAAAACATCATAGGGCATCAGTGTACTTTAATCCAATTTATATTTGCAGCCGCTGAAATGAACTGTGAAAAGTGTTTGCTGCATCTGTTAACTAAAAGGTTTTTGTATCAAGTATCCTATTCAATCGCAGACAGACGATCTGTTGAGTGAATGAATGCACTGGCCAATCAGAGGTGTTTTAATCAGCCCATGAGACAAAGTGAAGTTTAATCAGTCTGACTCTGACTGACAAGATGTGTGTTTTGCTGCATAAGTCACCTCTATCTTCGGCTGTTTTCAAACACGGAAGCTTGTGCTTTATTCCTGTAGTGGAAATGTCATCCTGTGCTCATGTGTCAGGGTGTGGGGCAGCACTACCTTCAGCAGATGGAGCTTGTGCGGTTGACTCCTCCTCCTCCTCTGCCTCCACTGCCGCCCCCCGATGAAGCGGAGCAGCCGCCGAAGCCACCGTTTGCTGACGAGGAGGAGGAAGAGGAGATGCTGCTGAGAGAAGAGCTGCTCAAGTCCTTGGCCAACAAACGAGCTGTAAAGGCGGAGGTAAGGCACATCAGAGTAAGGCGTTTCTGCTGAACTGTGAGCGTGGCGTCAGGAGTGACGAGCTGCTCTGTCTCTGTAGGATGCGTCCAGCAGCAGCGGGCCGCCCTCTCCCGCTCTCAGACCCGCGGCTCTGCCAAACACCAGGAACAACCTCACGGCCGTCAGTCTCAACACTGTCATCTCTCACGCTCGGGCACTCAAGTTCATACGGGCACAGCCTGCCCCCAAAGCCCCGTTTGTGGTGAGGGACGCAGGTTCACAATCTGGAGTCATTACGCACATGCAACACTAAGGCTTTTATGTGTGTGTTTTCCTTGTGTTTGTTACAGCTGCCGCGACACAAGAGTGTGGTGGTGCGTCTGAACGCGTCTGACGACAGTGACTCTGACGACGAGAGCTGCGGCCCCATTCAGAGTGTGTTTGGAGGACTGGAGTCCATGATTAAAGAAGCTCGGAGGACAGTAGAGGTGCGTGTGTGTGAACGTCAGGCTGCAATACACTGTACGACCTTCAAAATCAGAACTGAATTTAAAACGCTAGGCATCTTATACAGTCCTTGCTGGCTTTGTAAACAGTCAAAGAGGAAACACTGGCCATCATACACTAAACAACTGAGGATCACACACTACCAGTCTTTAAAGTCATTCCGTCTCGCTCAGAAATGTGTGCCTTGTTGCTAGGAGACGCGTGACAAATGAAAACGATATGTGTTCTAAAATCGGCTTGAAATATCAAACATGTTTGATGTTCTCCGACTGGATGGAAGAGACCAGGACCATCATACACTACATGATTTTCGATGGAATCTGTCGACTCAAATCTGCAGACTGGCTCTGACTTTCTGCAAGTAGTGTCAACTTGTCCAGACAAAAATCTGTGCTAAAGTCATGTAGTGTACAGTAGTCAACATTTGAAGTGGATCAAAAAAGTTAATCAAAGTTGTCCTAAGACAACAGCGCATTTTGGTTTTAGGACAACTTTGATGAAAGGTTTTGATCCACTTCAAATGTTGTCTAGTATATTCCAGCCGTTATACTCAATTCCCTAGAGCGATAAAATGGGCAGATACATGGAGGTAGACAGGAAATTCAACACTTAACAATAATGTAATATAAGAATTGCCGTCACATAATGAGTGTCTTATCATGAGTATCAAATGAATTTTTTTCAAATATAATGTTTGACTTGCTTCATCATTTTGAGTCACTTTGAAAGTGTAAAGTCTCAGTTTTCTACAGAGATAATGTTACAGATCTCTACAAGATTTAAGAATATACTCTAAAGACGGCATACAGGTTTTACACATTGTTTAGCTCAATTTATTCTAACATGCCTGAAAACAAAGACAGAAATAATAGGTTAAATAAAAAAATGTTGTGTGCTGCCTGTGCTTGATTTACTAAACAGAACCAACTCATTTGAGTGATAAGTTTTTGCCACGTTTTCAGCTGTTTTTCGTGTTATTTTGCTCTCAGGCAGCCAAACCGAAGCATTCAGTGTCGGAGAAGGAGAACAACCCAATGAAGAGTGCAGAAGCACTTCCTGATGCCAAGAAGATGGAGTATCGGTTGCTCAGAGACGACATGGCCAGGTGTGTTCGCTCACGTATTCACTTTCAGTCTCGGTGACCGGATTCAGTGTTTGGCTTGTAGAGAAATATTTGAGGAATGAATCACATGACTGAAGTCGTGCCGCGCTGCTAATCACTCCTGTGATGTGCTGCAGTCTGGAGAAGCAGAGATCAGGCCGGCTGGAGTTCGTGGGGGGCGTCCCCTCTCCCGCGGGCTCGGACTCTGACCTGGACATCCTGGGAAGAGCTGCAGATCTGCAGGAGAAGCTGAATCAGCACAAGTGAGCGTCCACACATGAGCTGGCAGGGTTCCTGCGGGTTTTAAAAAACACTGGTGGATATTTGTTGTTTTTAATCATAGACTCACTTCATTTTGAGCAATTTCACAGAAAACAAGACTTGTGTCATTTTGTTTCTCGAGTAAATGTATCTTGATTTAAGAATCTTCAGACATTTGCACTGGAAAACAAGACGAAGATATTAAGGAATTACATCACTTTTTTTGCAGCGTGATCAGAAGTTATTTTCAGATTCTAGCTAGTCCTGCCTAAAATGAATTTAGAAGTAATGGAGATCAGTTGTTATTAATTTTTTTGCTATCACTATTATTATTTATTTATTTTTATTTTTTTTATTTTTTTTTAAGGTCTACATTATTTCATTTCATTTTATTTTTAGAAGTCTACCAGGGGTGGGATGGGTTGGGGTGGGTTTCAAATTTGCAGTTTCTTTTTGTTATATATTACTGTTCCCAGAAAAAAATTTAGTAAACAGTTGTTAACAAAAAAAAAAGTAATGGAGGTCAGGAGTTGTATTTTCAGACTGCTAATACAGCTCATTGTGCTCCCTTGACTTCTACATTTAGAGAAAATATTGACATCCCTTTAATTTATTCCTAAAGTTTTCTTTACTTGGTCTTAAACTGTTCATGAAACCGGGTTGATGTATGTAAAGTATATTTGATAAGCACTCGTGCTGATGAGTGTGCTTCCTGTGCAGAACGCAGCTGTGTAAAGACGAGGCTCTGCTGAAGCAGCTCCTGCAGCAGGAAATGAAGAAGAAAGAGTCTCTGAAAGCAGCCGAGGGGAAGGTGACCCGACTCAAGGAGCAGCTGCTGGCGTCAGAGAAGATTGTGAGTGCCAACAGAGTGTTGCTGAAGAAGCTGCAGGAGCAGGTGAGCTGGGCTGAATCATGGGTCTTCACTAAAATTCACAGTGCTAGTGGGACGGATTTGTTTTTTGTTTTTTTGCATTCAATGAGGGATTTGGCCTCTTCGGTGACCTCTGGTGTGTTGGCCTGCAGGTTCAAAGAGTCCAGCACCGCGTGAGTGTGAAGAAGCAGCAGTCGGTGAAGCTGGAGAGAGATCTGGTTCAGGCGCAGGCCGCTGCAGCTCCTGCCGTGCTCAAACGCAACGCATCTGCCGCCATCTACTCCGTAAGAGCTGCACAGATGAGTGAGTGAGTGAGTGAGTGAGTGTCGTTCTGTAACGGTGGAACTGATGTGTTACTCTTCGCAGCCGGTGAAGGTGCGGCGTGTGGATCGCTCAGATGTGCATTACGCAGAGCTCATCGCGCAGAAGAAGCGCCTGCAGCAGCTGGAGTCAGAATACGCCCTCAAGATTCAGAAGCTCAAAGAGGCCCAGGCGTTACGGCAAGCCGAGCCGCGGCCCGCCGCCCCACAGATGCCCAGCACACTCTACCCGTTCCCGCAGCCCTCGCTTCATGACCTGACCCAGGACAAGCTGGCACTGTCCAGCGAGGACGTGGAGGCCGAGGAGGACGAGCAGCAGCAGCAGCAGACTCCCGCCTCAGTGACGCCCCGTAACCGCCGGCGGTCATTCCGAGAGTCCGGCTCCTTCACCAAACCCAAGCTGTGCCATCTAGAGACGCCCGCTGCTTCACCCATGCCCCTCAAACAGGCCAAAGCGTCCTGCAGCGCAGCCGGTCTCCCAGAGCTGCTGCTGGGGCTGAACGTGGAGGATCTGCGGCAGCGGTACCAGCTGTGTGCCGGGCTCCCTGAGCTCCTGCAGGAGGAGATGCGCTTGCTCAGCTGGGCTCCCGGGAAGGTACGCTCCTCAAGATAGTGCTCTCTGTGGCATCAGCATCAAAGTGTTTTCTTCTCTTTCATTGTGTGTCTCGTGCAGGTCGTGCAGGTGGACTTTGATCCAATGGCAGCTCATCAGAGCCGAACGGGGCCAAAACCAGAACCGTTTGGACCGTATCACAGTCCTTTACTAGTCTTCAAATCATACAGGTCTGGCCCAGTATAAGCCCGGAGTATTCTTCAGTTTTTTCTAGTCATGCACCAAATTCTGTCTATCTATATATGTGACCCTGGACCACGTCTTAAGTCGCTGGGGTATATTTGTAGCAATAGCCAACAATACATTGTATGGGTCAAAATTATAGATTTTTTTTTTATGCCAAAAATCATTAGGATATTAAGTAAAGATCATGTTCCATGAAGATATTTTGTAAATTTCCTACCGTAAATATATCAAAACTTAATTTTTTATTAGTAATATGCATTGCTAAGAACTTCATTTGGACAATTTTAAAGATGATTTTCTCAATATTTAGATTTTTTTTGCACCCCCAGATTCCAGATTTTCAAATAGTTGTATCTCGGTCAAATATTGTCCTATCCTAACAAACCATACATCAATGGAGAGTTTATTTATTCAGTTTCATAAAATGGACACAAATGGTTTTGTGGTCCAGGGTCACATATCTATTTATTTAATTTTTTTAGTGTTTACTGAAATCAACATTGAAGATTTCATTTAGCTGAAAACTGAAACCCAAAATACATTTCACGTAATGATGTTTGTTTAACAATTAGCAAGTTGTACAAACATTTGAATTGTACATACAGGTGCATCTCAATAAATTAGAATGTTGTGGAAAAGTTCATTTATTTCAGTAATTCAACTCAAATTGTGAAACTCGTGTATTAAATAAATTCAATGCACACAGACTGAAGTAGTTTAAGTCTTCGGTTCTTTTAATTGTGATGATTTTGGCTCACATTTAACAAAAACCCACCAATTCACTATCTCAACAAATTAGAATATGGTGACATGCCAATCAGCTAATCAACTCAAAACACCTGCAAAGGTTTCCTGAGCCTTCAAAATGGTCTCTCAGTTTGGTTCACTAGGCTACACAAGCATGGGGAAGACTGCTGATCTGACAGTTGGCCAGAAGACAATCATTGACACCCTTCACAAGGAGCCACAAACATTCATTGCCAAAGAAGCTGGCTGTTATGACATATTTTGTTTCTACTCTAATTCCTTGTTGAAATACAAACACTTAAACAGTGGCTGTAATAACTTGTTTTCATGACAGATTTATTCGAACACAGTAAGTAATAAAGCCGACCGTTTAATTAAAAATACAGTAACTATGTAATAGTGCATATGTTTAGCACAATGCTTCTCTCTAGAGGTTATGGTTTTTGAATGAAATCGTCTAGAGTGCCGGTGTTCTCGCACACTATCCATTGCAGGATATTTTGAAAGGCATACGCCAAGCGTTCATGTTAAAGCTGAAGTATACTTTGAGCATTACACGTGTTAATAGTGTTTTAGCGCTCTCAGTCTGCTTGCTGTGTTCTCACAGTTCAATCCCGCACATGTTCAGGTTCAGCCCGTATTACCGGACCAAAGAGAAGCTTTCCCTCCGCTCCGTCACCTACAGCAACGCCATCGAGCCAAAGAAGCGCTTCTGTCGCTTCGATCTGACCGGCACGTGTAACGATGACGATTGCACATGGTATGTGTGGACAGACACCACCGCTGTTTAAGGTTTTACTGTGTGTTTACTCTTTGGCTGAAGCGATCTGTGTGTTTCAGGCAGCACATGAGGGACTGCAGCCTCACAGAGAGCCAGCTGTTTCAGGATGTCCTGTCCTACAGCCTGCCTCTGATTGGCTGCGCGGACACCAGCAGCAGCGGTGACATCAGCAGTGCCACAGGTAACGTCACGTCACAGGACGACTCTGCATGATCAGTGAAACACTGTACATCATGTGCCTTGACTCTCCTGTTCACAGAGAAATATATGAAGAAGCTGTTTGGGCCCAATAAGGACCGGATGGGGACGGACCAGAAGGCCGTTCTGCTCGTGAGCAAAGTCAACGAGAGATTGAGACACAGTGAGTGCTCGTGTAACGTCTGTATTTGAGGAGTTTAGTTTGCGCCGCAGCTGACCGTCCATCCTTTCTGTCAGTTCCTCCCTTCACCACGAATAAATCCCAGAGGAAATGGAGACCGGAAGCTCAGAAAGTGAAATCGCACGTTCAGGAAGATGAAGACCTCAACCCTGTGGACGTGACTGTCCCCGTCTGTCACAGTCAGTCGCCTTACACCGTATCATGCCATCACAGCACCCCTTATACTGTAGATCAGTAGTATTAATATCTCTCCTGTGTGACAGACGGGCGAGTCCAGGAGCGCTGGTCATCGGCTGATGTGTGTGTCACGCAGGACGATAAGAGATACTTCGACAGCGAGACGGATGACATCAGTAACCTGGAGACCAGTGTGCTGGAGAGTCCCAGCGACGTGCAGCTGTGGATCAAACTGGCCTTCAAATACCTCAACCAGAAAGACACGTGAGTCAATATCACACAGATCAGTGGAATTATCCCTTTAAAAAATTTGACTAATGCATTAAACTCACGAATACTCTCTCTCTATAATACTTATATTAATACTCAATTTTATATATGTGACCCTGGACCACAAAACCAGTCATAAGGGTCACTTTTCCGAAACTGAGATTTATACATCATCTGAAAGCTGAATAAATAAGCTTTCTATTGATGTATGGTTTGGTTAGGATAGGACAATATTTGGCTGAGATGCAACTATTTGAAAATCTGGAATCTGAGGGTGCAAAAAAATCTAAATATTGAGAAAATCATCTTTAAAGTTGTCCAAATGAAGTTCTTAGCAATGCATATTACTGATAAAAAATTAAGTTTTGATATATTTACAGTAGGAAATTTACAAAATATCTTCATGAAACATGATCTTTACTTAATATCCTAATGATTTTTGGCATAAAAGAAAAATCTATAATTTTGACCCAAACATTGTATTGTTGGCTATTGCTACAAATATAACCAAGCGACTTAAGACTGCTTTTGTGCTCCAGGGTCACATATTATTATTATTATTATTATTTAATTTTTTTTAGTATTTGTCTTTTTGGTTAGCTTTGTCCACTTTCCAGTTTACACTGTTGTTCTCAGTAGGGCTGCACGATTTCGGGAAATAACCTTTGTTGCAGTGTTTTATTTTATTTCGATTTGGGGAAAACACACAGAAATACTTTTTACAAGAACCAACTTAAACCTCTTTCAGGAACATAAAGACAAAAATCTTTCCAAATGGACTGCATTTTTATAAAACCGTAATAACAAAATCACAAAAATCATTATTATTTAATACAAATATGAAACAAAATAAGAAATATGTTGTAATAATACTATTGAACTGTAAAACAAAACTCTTAAAAATAAGTTTATAGTGCATCTGTAAAATTGCAAGACTAATATTTTGGTTGAAATGTAATAATGTTAAACGGTTGAGCTTTTCTTTGGGTTTGTAAACCGCAGGAGCCCTAAAGCTGCTTCTCTGCTGGCAGCCGGTTTTAAATGCTTCAGGTATCCGGTTGGCGCTTATGGCCATGCTATGTTCTCAAATGCACATTATAAGCAGCTCACCGCACTTCCTGCTCCACCCAAACTCAGGCTCTGCATTTCCTGACAAAGTGATCCACTTTGAGACACTGGCTGCATTTACGCTTGGCATTAACATGCGCTCTTTGTGATCCAGTCAAGCCAGTCTGGGCACAGTGTGCAAGTGGCTTCTGTATCTGAATAAGTGATAAGACTTCTGTTTCCTGCACAATATTTAAGTCAGGTCTGGAGTAGGGGTGACCCCGAATCGTTGATGGTTCGATGCTTCGATAGGAGGAGCCTGATTCGATACCAGTCTCACAGTCGAATATTCGCGGGGTGTTTTGATCATGGGGTGCTCAAAATGGTCTAATTTCACATATAACTACTGGTTTTCTCCCAATAAGTTAAAATACAACCTATTAAAATAATGCTGTAAATAAGAATCTGAAAAGAAAGAAGCTTCAAATAAATATTTTAATGTGCGTGAATAAATCCAACCACCCCTATAGATTTAAGTTTCACTTTCCATAATCCGTGACTTTATCAAGATCTTTATCAAAGATCAAAAATCTTTAGCAAAACTCAAATTGACAGACAGAGTGAAAGACTGGATTTTTTCGATCAGGTAAGGTACAAGGGATTTCAAAACATTTCAGCCGGTTTATATATATATTGTGTATATATTATTTATCTCGTATAAGATGCATTTGGTTGAGTTGCGCTGCAGTAAAGCGCTTCATTGTAGTACTATGGTGATTATCTCTTCAGCGCGCAGCGCGAGCAGGGCAAACAACAATGCAGAATATTAATAACTATGACTGGGACTGTCATATACATAACATTTATAATGAGAACACTATTATAATAAAACGCTGTGAATTTTTAGAGTTTAGTTGCGGTTTCTTCAGGAGGAGTTTAAGGAGTTCATTCAGAGCCGCGCAGACACATTCATGCGCAGATAGCCTGTAAGTCGTAATATTAACGTTATGATGTATAAATAACAAAGCGTATTCTATGAGATAAATGATTAGTTAAATCCCATCGATTAAAAACCTGCTGCTTCATTCTAATGGTCATCTTCAGGGCGCGCAGCTCAAAACAGAAACGCAGAACATTAATGACTACTGACATATACAGTGGGTACGGAAAGTATTCAGACCCTCTTAAATTTTTCACTCTGTTATATTGCAGCCATTTGCTAAAATCATTTAAGTTAATTTTTTTTCCTCATTAATGTACACACAGCACCCCATATTGACAGAAAAACACAGAATTGTTGACATTTTTGCAGATTTATTAAAAAAGAAAAACTGAAATATCACATGGTCCTAAGTATTCAGACCCTTTGCTGTGACACTCATATATTTAACTCAGGGGCTGTGTTCTAATGAGAACACTATTGTAAAAAATGTTGTGAATTCTTAGGGTTTCACTGGTATTTAATGTTAACTACCTTTTAATCAAAAGATTATTTTTGTATCTGCGAGGTGTCCATTACACATTTCCCTGTGTGTTAACGTAATTATGACTTTTGTTAATGTATTTTGCCCCGCCCCCAAAACATATGATTCAACTATCAGTCGACTATCAGCAAGATTCGAAAATTCCGATTCGACTGTGAAAATGACCGCTAGTCTGTAGTAGGCCTTTATCTTACACATCTTCAAGGTGGAAGCTGCAAATAGTCTAGTAGCATAAAACAACCTTCTCTTCAGCCTGAATCAGTGGCAGTGGCCATACAGCACAGGATTGTTGACACTTATTAATGTACAAATAGGCTACTTAATCTAAACCTACAAAGTTTAATTTCTCAATGTTAATCTGTATAATAAAATGAAGAAAAATTTTGTCATATTACGAGAAGATGGGCGATTATTTATAATGAACATGCTGAAACAGTATAAACATTAAAGTGTATTCAGATTATTCCTCTGGCTATACGTTGACCGGCATGCAGCTCGTCATGTAGATCTCGTGACTGTGATTTACACCGGCAGCGCTGACAGTCGCCTCGTTCACATAATGCTATCATGCAAGTCGTCTAAATAAACAGTCGGAAATATTGAGGTTTATTGTCAAGCTCACATAAGTTTGATTTCTTGTCAAAGCTGCATCCGTGCATTATTTCCTGACGGTCATCAGAGAGGAGTGGATGGAGATTTATATGACGATGACCTGGCTAGATTGCGCTTACAGTACACTGAGATCCAATCACAGTGCATCCTCGACTACCTCTGGACCAGGACACACCGATCGGATAACATTCCCACTCGTTTTTTCAATGTGCATCTAGATACAGCTCACACAGCAGATCATGAGCTGCACGCATGTGAAAACCAGTGCTGTGCTTCACTCTGGAGCGCACAGATTTACTTCATTAAATACAGCTTCTGTGATTTGATAATCACTCAAAGCCTCATCGTGACTTCTCTTTTATTTCGCTGTAGTTCTAGTCCTGATCTGCCTGAAAATGACAACGATAAAATACATTTAGTTCATATTCTTATTGTGCAACAGTGAGGCCACAGATATATTTCTGTCATTGTTTCTTTGTTTCCGTGGCAGTTCTGTTGAATGCAGCAGGTGTGTGTGTGAGTGTAGTAATAATAATACATTTTATTTAGTATAGCGCCTTTTAAAAGAGTATTTTCTCAACGCACTTTACAACACAAGCAAACACAACAATCCAAAGTAATACACAAAAATACATAATAACAATCAGCAAGACAAAAATAAAAAGTTTTAAGACGAGATTTAAAAATACCTAACGAATTTGCTTCCCTGATGTCAGCCGTGAGAGAATTCCACAATTTGGGGCAAAATATGAAACTGCCCAATCACCCCCAGAATGCAGCCGTGTTTTAGGAACGACTAAAAGGCCACTCTGAGATGATCGCAAATTACCACTAGGTGTATAGAGAATTAAAACTCAGCCAAGTACTGAGGAGCCAGACCACGTAGTGCCTTGTCTGTTAACATGAGAACTTTAAAATCAATACGAAATCTAACCGGGAGCCAATGCAACAATTTCAAAACCGGAGTTATATGATCAACAGCCCTGGCCCCTGAAAGAGTTCTGGCTGCTGAATTTGGTAAATGTTGAAGTTTGTTAATACAAGATTTTGAGACTCCAATAAGACGGGCATTACAATAGTCTAGACGAGAAAAGACAAACAAATTAATTAACCTTTCGGCAACAGAGAAAGACTGCACTTTATTTGGCTTCAGTAAGCAGCAGCATCGCTCTCTTCTGTGTGTGTGCAGCTCTGTGGCAGAGTGTCTGGACGCGGCGCTGAACACGCTGTCCCGTGCGCTGGAGGACAACCGCGAGGACACTGAGGTGTGGTGTCACTATCTGACGCTGTTCTCGCGGCGCGGCAGCAGAGAAGAGATTCAGGAGATGTGTGAGATGGCCGTGGAGCATGCGCCACACTATGACGTCTGGTGGACTGTGAGTGGAAAGACAGTGGCATGTTTAAGCGCCACGCGTCTGAACAGCTGAAGAGCTGTGGTCTGTGTCTGTCTTTCAGTACATGAGCGTTGAGAGCGGTTTCGAGGGGAAGGATTACCTGTGTGGGCGTCTGGTTTCACACCTGCTGGAGGCGTCACATGACGTCAGGTCGGATGTGCAGTCGTTTCAGCTGCTGGAGTCAGTGCTGTTTAGAGTTCAGCTCAGTGTGTTCACAGGCCGTCAGCACAGCGCTCTCGGCATACTCAAGGTACCAGTCTAATCTACATATACATATACCACTAGCAGATGAACACCGTTTCAGTCAAAACTGGACTTTTTGTTTTGGATAGTCCACTGTTTTATAGGTTTTAGTACTTTAAAAATATGCTGTTTTCACTTTATCTTTTGTGAAATGTGATTTTTACTAATCACAAAAACTGCTCATTTACAGATGTTCTGATTTATATCTGATCCAGTTTTCGTTAAAACTACTAAAATTAAAAGGAAAAACTAAAAAAGAAAATTTAAATAAAACACAAACATTTTTATTTAAAAATAAAATCTCATTTAAATCAAATTAAAGGGATAGTTCACCCACAAATGAAAATTTGCTGTTAATGTAGGTGAACTTTACAACAGAAAAGATTTTTAGCTGAAACCATGGTCACTGGTGATTCATAAAAATAAAAAAAAAGTGAAACAATCAGTCTTTGAAAGTGACTGAACATTATTTACAACGTGATTACTTGTAATCCAGAGCCTCATTCTCAACAATGGGCAGCTGCTGATTTGTATTTTATGAATCAAAAAGAACCACGGTTTCATCTAAAAATATTCTTTACCGTTTTACTGATGGAAGAAAGTCACCTACACCTTGAGCCCTATTCGCACGGGATTAGTATTACCTGGTGACCTCCAGTCATTTGTAATAATTGCGGAGGTTGTCTGTGATCTTAATCCCGTGCGAATCGACCATGTCTGTAATTTGTAAAGTAAAAATACTCCCACAAATGACCTACCATATTTCGCTGAACACCGAGGTCCTGTGATAATATTAGTCCCGTGCCAATCGGCATCTCTGTGATTTGGCCAGCATTTGGCAGGTCGTATATCATTTTTCGAGGTTTTTGTTTTCTGTGTGCCTTTTTATCCATCTTTCGTGAAGAATGGAGGCTGCGTTGGAGTGTTTGATATTATTTTGGGTGCTGGATCATATCGCTATGCAGGGGCGGTTCTAGGACTTCATCCACAGGCGGGCTGAGCCCTCAGACAGACCATTAGATATAACAAATTATCTAAATTGTATTAAGTAAATATACACAAATATCCATTAAAGCTACAGTTACTTAGTTAAGAGCAGCGAGTGATTCTCTCTTTTTCTTTTATTGTTTGATTAACATAGCCTAAGAAATGTACGGGTCCGTTAATGCACATCCGATATTTTCTTAACTATTTATGTTCACTTAAGACGTAACCATCTGTCTTTACGTCAATACTCATCAAGACAGCCATTCAGAGATAATGTTGCGCCGATTTTCTCAAGACCTGAAAAATAACTCAATTTAGTATTTGCTTGCTGTCTGAGAGACGGCTTGTGTGCACGCACAGAGACGATCTCTGACTTATGCTTGAATAGCTTAAAATCACTTAAACATTTAAACTGACAAGCCTTAAAACACATGGGAATGATAAACTTTAAGGAAGCAGCACTGGCCCAATCGTTCAGATAGTTTTAGGGGGGCTGAAGCCCACTTAAAAAGGGTCTAGAACTGCCCCTGTCACTATACACCGATACCGAACACAATTTGCAGAAAGAGAAAGCTGAAAACCATCAGAAGAGAGAAAACAAAAAGAACGATTAGATGTATGTCATGTATAGCAGCATGGAACATTCAGATCCGGGAGATAAGTTCGAGTAAAATCACAGGCTTCGCTTGTGGCGAATGCGCCACACGGAACTCCGATGTGGGGGGTAATTTCTAAATCACACGAGGTCCCCAGATAATACTAATCCCTTGCGAATAGGGTTCATTATGAACTGAGGATGAGTAAATCAACGGCAAAAAAACTTTATCAAACTTACTGAAAACTGAAAACCTAAAGAACACACATTTCAGTTAGTTGCCAAGGCAACATTTCTCATTTTCATTTAGTTTTTCTTTTAAAGTACTAAAATTATTGAAACTAAAACAATTAAAAAAATTAAACCCATATAGACGTATTAAAAATGAACAAAAGAAAATAAACTTAAAAATATAAAAATAAATAAAAGCAATTCAAAATATTAATAAATAATATAAAAGTATATAAATGTTACTAAAATTACACTGATCTGATTATAGATATCCGCTAGAGTCTATACCGGGGGTAGGGTTGGGTACCGAAACCCGGTGCCACTTAAATGCCTGAGCGATCGATTGAGATATTTGTCCTGGTTCTCCAAAATGGACGTAAGAAGCATGGGCGTCGCTAGGCCATGTGTTTATCTGTATCTATGCAGTTCTTTGTCATAAATACAGTTTACAAAAGGTCACGAGGGAGCAATCGGTTCCCTATCTACTGTAAAGTTTTCACTGCATTCACCCCTCATCACACCACAGCTATTTCCTCCAGCGAAAATCTAGCCCTTAACACATATGAATGCATACTTTATAAAACGATAATTTTGCTATTTTCATTTGAAAATTTTATATTTAATATAAAGCATATTACAGTGCATGTGGCATAGGCTACCATACAGTCATTCACAGAACTGATTAAAGACAGTGACAGACAGCACTCAGTCAATTCACTCATTTTAACTAAATATCGGTGATTGACAGATACAGTAGAAACATTATGTGTGGTTTTGTATTAAATAATGACCCAGATCGAGAAATACATTTATTAGCCTTAGAGTAAGGGAAGCACAACTCGGGGAAATGAGAGCATCCGAGGAGCATGTGAATGCTATGTATATTTATTTTTAATGTTCTTTAATGTTATCCATCGTTTTTTGTGTGGCTCTTTTTTTAAAGTATCGGCTCAGGCACCGTTTAGGCACTGGTACCGTTTTAAAAGTATCGATTTGACACCGGTATCGTAAAAAACCCAATCGATACCCAACCCTAACAGGGGTGGGCAAACTTGGCCATTCCAGGTCACTTTCCTTCAGAGTTTAGCTCCAACTCTAATCAAACACACCTGAACCAGCTAATCATGGTTTTCAAGACTACTAGAAAGCTACAGGCAGGTGACTTTTATCAGGGTTGGACCAAATCTCTGCAGGAAAGTGGCCTGGAAGAGCCAAGTTTGCCCCATCACTGGTCTAGACATTTCATGCAGTTCTTTAGTTTTTTCCAATAGTGTCGAGTTAATTGCATTATTTGCCTTGTTTCAGTGTTGTTGTAAGTATATGTTGGTGTTCCTGTAGAGTGCGCTGCATTCGGGCTCTGATTCGAGCGTTGCGGATCATCTGACTGTGGCCGACCGTTGTCTGATGTGGCTGTCTTATATCCACCTGACTGAATTCAGACGTCTGCCGGCGTGTCTGTACGACCCTGCCAGCTCCAACCCCTCCAGAATCACGTGCACAGATCCCTTCCTCATTCCCTGGAGAATGGCCCAAGATCTCCGTACACCCGCTGACATCATCGTCAGCCTGTTCAGAGGTGAAGCGCCTCCAATCACCAATACACAATACAGAAACGTCCAACTAAACAGTCTTCGCTATTAAATGCCATGTGGTCATTTTCCTATAATCCAGTGCAACCCATTTAGAATTTGGGCTCAAAGCAAAAGATGAGATTATTCATAGTGTACGAGTGTGACATCAGTGTTACAGCACCTACGCAAAATGAAAATCTCTAGCATGATCTGTCTGTTTCCTCTAGATGCTGTGTGTGGCTGCACGGATGAGCGTTTGTGTTCCAGTGAGCAGATTCAGGCCTGTTTCCCTCTGCACTCAAACCTCATTCATCTGTACAGGACACTAGACAGGTACAGGGACTCCCATCTCCCCATGATGAGCCTTTCTGAAGTGCTGTGCATTTACTGACGTGAGTGGCATTGTTTCAGATGTCAAGAAGCTCTTGCGCTGTGTGAGCGTCTGCTGGCAGTGTGTCCGCTCTACTGCCCTCTGCTGGAGGTCACCGGCGAGCTGCACCTGTCCTCAGGACACACAGAGAAAGCTGAAGAGCTGTGGAGACGTGCTCATTCTCTCAGTGCCAGCAGTGCTCGCGTTTTCCACCAGCTCTGCAAGTGTTTGCTCGCTCAGGTGAGACTACAGCATCATCTCAAAATTCAAACCTTAGTGAAGATGACATGATGCTCATTTCTGTGAGTTTATTTCTGTTGCACAGGGGAGCGTCAGTGTTATGGAAGAGCTCTTTGATAAGTTCATGCACTCGTTCTGTGAATCTGTGCAAGATCAGCTGAAGTCGCTGGATGTGTTACGGTAACGTCCTCACTGACACCACAGTAGTGATCGCGTAAACAGAAGATGCCTGCAGTGTTGGGAAGGTTATTTTGGAAATGTAGCAGTGTAACTATAGCTGTTACTATATTAAAGTAATGTAACTGATTACATTTGATTACTTTTCTAAATTCTACTTCACTTTTTTACTTTTCTAACGAATGTTTTCAACTGTTAATTATTTGGCAAACGGTAGTACTCACCTCTGATTACTGTCAGACTTTCAAAATCCATCATCACTTGAATTAGTATTATAATAATTTCATTTTAAAGCACAGCCACCACAAAACCAGGCTTTACCACCTCTTTTTACTCTTGAGATCATTCTGAGGTTAAATACCGATTTAAAATCATAATAAGAAATAGCAATGATACTATTTTTGAAATCGAATCTTTGCATAGCTATGACTGGAAACACTGGCATCTAACAATGTCTAGGGAAAAAAAGGTTAATCTTAAGAAATAAAGCATATACATAAACCCAAAAAGGAAATAAAACCGTTATTGTATAAGCATTTGTCCGTAAACTCCTGAAACATTGCAGTCACATATATAGCAGTCAATGCAATTTGGAAAAGAAATCAGTTAAATCAAATTCTTCTGGTTTTTCTCAGGCTCTAAAATAGTTTAAAAAATTGTGGAAAATCCAGTTCTGTACATAGGATTTATTGTTTTTCCATGACAGATCATTCTGTTCCTGTGTTATGGCATGTGCACCAAGTATATTTCACTCATACTTGCTCTTCTGTTAGCAGTATTAGTGTCGTAAGATCTGATGTTTATGATTTCAGCCATATTCTTGGTGTTCCTACACAAGACTTGCTGAGAGTTCCAGCTCTCAAAGATGATCTTCAGGACAAGATCAGAGCTCAGCTGCCGTACCTGCATCTCCTGCACTGGTGCGTGTGTCTGTTCGTCTGTCTGTCTGTCTGTCTGTCTGTCTGTCTCCATGCCTGTCTCCATGCCTGTCTCCATGCCTGTCTCCATGCCTGTCTCCATGCCTGTCTCCATGCCTGTCTCCATGCCTGTCTCCATGCCTGTCTCCATGCCTGTCTCCATGCCTGTCTCCATGCCTGTCTCCATGCCTGTCTCCATGCCTGTCTCCATGCCTGTCTCCATGCCTGTCTCCATGCCTGTCTCCATGCCTGTCTCTCTGCCTGTCTCTCTGCCTGTCTCTCTGCCCGTCTCTCTGCCCGTCTGTCTGCCTGTCTGTCTGCCTGTCTCTCTGCCTGTCTCTCTGCCCGTCTCTCTGCCCGTCTGTCTGCCTGTCTGTCTGCCTGTCTCTCTGCCTGTCTCTCTGCCCGTCTCTCTGCCCGTCTGTCTGCCTGTCTGTCTGCCTGTCTCTCTGCCTGTCTCTCTGCCCGTCTCTCTGCCTGTCTCTCTGCCTGTCTGTCTGCCTGTCTCTCTGCCTGTCTGTCTTTCTGCCTGTCTGTCTTTCTGCCTGTCTGTCTCTCTGCTTGTCTGTCTCTGTCTGTCTCTGCCCGTCTGTCTGTCTCTCTCTCTGTCTGTCTCTGCCTGTCTGTCTGTCTGTCTCTCTACCTGTCTGTCTCTTGTCTGTCTACCTGTCTCTTTGTCTGTCTGTCTGTCTGCCTGCCTGTCTCTCTGCTTGTCTGTCTCTCTGTCTGTTTCTGCCTGCCTGTCTGTCTGTCTCTCTCTCTGTCTGTCTGTCTCTGCCTGTCTGTCTCTCTACCTGTCTGTCTCTGTCTGTCTGTCTGTCTCTCTCTCTGTCTGTCTCTGCCTGTCTGTCTCTGTCTGTCTGCCTATCTGTCTGTCTGCCTGCCTATCTGTCTCTGCCTGTCTGTCTCTCTGCCTGTCTGTCTTTCTGTCTGTCTGCCTGTCTGTCTGTCTCTTTCTGTCTGTCTGTCTGTCTCTGCCTGTCTGTTTGTCTGCCTTCTCTGTCTGTCTCTCTCTGTCTGTCTCTGCCTGTCTGTCTGTCTGTCTGTCTCTGCCTGTCTGTCTCTGTCTGTCTGCCTATCTGTCTGTCTGTCTGCCTATCTGTCTGTCTGCCTGCCTATCTGTCTCTGCCTGTCTGTCTCTCTGCCTGTCTGTCTGCCTGTCTGTCTGTCTCTGTCTGCCTGTCTTTCTGTCTGTCTGTCTGTCTCTGCCTGTCTGTTTGTCTGCCTTCTCTGTCTGTCTGTCTCTCTCTGTCTGTCTGCCTGCCTGTCTCTCTCTGCTTGTCTGTCTGCCTTCCTGTCTGTCTGTCTGTCTCTCTGTCTGCCTGCCTGCCTGCCTCTGTCTGTCTGTCTCTGTCTGTCTGTCTCGTCTCTGTCTGTCTGTCTGTCTCTGCCTGTCTGTCTGTCTGTCTGCCTGCTCTGCTCTCCACTCCCATCTTGCTCTAACCCTCATTCTTGACTTTAACACAGTTTCTGGCAGTCTACCTACGGCGTTGTGAGAGAGGCCATTGATGCGTTTGAGAAAGCTTTGGGAACGATTACAAAGCTGGAGTTAATTCACACCCTCTGGCTAGAGTAAGTAAATTGTACAGTTGTGAAACCTAACTTATTATCAGTTGTTATGTGTTTATTACCACAGCATTAAATCATCGAGTAGATATCATGTTAATCTGTGTGTCATCCTCGCTGGGTGCAGATAGTCGTGGTGTTTTCTCTCTTAACGGTTAGTCTCTTTTCCCCAGCTATCTGTCCTTCGCCAGCAGTAAGATGTTGGCGCCGCAGCCGAGTGTTCGCGAGCTGAAGATGTTTACAGGTCTGGTGCACCGCTGTCTGGAGACTGTGCCGAGCAGACTCACCCTGCCCTTTAGCTCCTCACAATACTGGAGCTGCTTCAACTTCCATAACAAGGTATGTCATGATGAAGCCTTAAAGCAGTCCTTCATATTTTTCAGCTCATACTTTCAGCTTTCACCCTGATGATTTCATGTAAAGCTTACGGACAGTGTAGATGTAGTGTGTTTGCATTTTGTGCTGTGTGCATTGCAGGTCGTATCCTTCTATTTGGGTTGTTTCCCTCAATCCCAACATTCCCTTATCCTGGAAAGACTTCAGCATATCATGCCAACCAATACTGAACTGGCCATAAGGTAAACCAGGAGACTTGCTTGGATTTATTCTGATGCTAAATTAAGCTCATGAAGAGCGCCAGTATTTCCAATTATATTTCTGAATCTTTCCCTGCGATTTGCCACAGTTTGTCTTTTTGTTACTCTATACAGTGTAAATATTTCTCGTGCATAATTGTAATCGTTGCCTGGCTCACTGAAGCTGTAAAAGTCTGTCGTCTCTATAATGGGGAAATATGTGATTCTTTAACTTCTTTAGTAGGTGGCACTGGATACAGTCACAGCTTCTAAAGACACTTTAATGTCCTCGAGTTTAGTCTCATTTGTCGTTGTGTAGGTTGCTGCAGCAAGAATGGCAGGATGGCAATGTTGAACATTTTAAATTGCAAAGCAGAATGTTGTGCTGTAGCGTCCCAACCTGTCTGGCCATCTGGAAAATGTAAGTTCATGAGCTCCAAATATATCAAGCTAATCTGTTTCTGTGTGTCCGAATGAGATGATATTCTAAAGCTCTTATGGTGTAGCTCTCCACTTCTTTTGCGTAGCTTGTTTTGATGAAGATAAGGCATTCTGCGTCTAAAATTTGGTCTTATCCAGAACATAAAAGATTTTACTGTCCAGATGTGCAAAAGTGTAAGGCGCAAAGACGTGCAGTTCTTCCTGTTGAACTTACCCTGGGGGTTCAAATACATTTGCATGTCGTTCTTTTGACACGCATCTTCAGTTTTGTAGTGGATGGTGAATGTGATGTCCATTGATTTGGAAGCAGAAATGAGGTGAAGTGTTTGACACCCTCTGTCGATATATTTCTTGCCAGAGCTATTGCTGTTGAGAAGGAGCAAAGGCAAAGAGCAGAGGTGAGTGAGAGGTCAGAGGTCAGGTCATGACTTTCACAGTGGCCGATGTCTCAAGTTTTTCTGCTTTCATTCTGTCGAATCTGTTGTTTTTTTTCTGCAGGGTATGCTCAGTGCACGAATATGTAAGAGTTTAGATGGCATACCTCTGATGAAGACCAATGAGTGTGCTTTTGTGTGTTTGAGGAGGAGTCTGAATGTTTGCGGTTGTGAAGATTTGCGTGTGTCCGACTGAACTGACTGTGTGTTCCCGCTCTGGTGTGTTTGTGCTTTTATCTGCACATTTGCAGGTCCAGCGGCTGTATCAGCAGGCGCTCCAGAAACTGCCTCTGTCTGCTGCTCTCTGGAAAGATGTAAACAGCCTCTTTACCTCAAATATTCACTCCAGTGTCTTTCGCTTTGGACGCTGTCCTCACCAGTCCTTTTCTCTTTCCCTTTCTAGTGTTTGCTCTTTGAGGCTGCTGAAGGAGGTAAAACTGACACACTGAAAAAAATAATTGACAAGTGCCAAGAGGTGGGAGTGAGTCTAAATGAGCCGCTAGGGTTAGAGCCGAGCCAAGCCGAGTGACACGAGCAGCACATTCCCAGAACAAGAGTACGTGCTTCCATTAAACCTCTACAGACAAGCAGACACGCACGCGTCTTAGCTTAGACCCGAGTCAGTATTACTAGCAGAAATCCAGTGAGGACACAATGAGCTACCCATAATCCAGTATGTGGGCCTCTTTTATCATCATGTACGTAAGTATGAAAATGTTGACGATGCCTGTTGCTTCCTGTTGTTTTTGATTTGTGTGTTCCCATTTGTACACTAACTTTTTTTAATTTTATTTTTATTTTTCTTTAACGTTGCGTCATAGTTGTTGACGGACTATGACTGTTTTTAAGGTGGCTTGCTTCCTTCCTCTAAATATACATCAGTTTATTTTGTTTCTCATGGTGTCTCAACCATGTCTCGTGAAGAATGACATTAACTCAGCTTGAGAGTTTAAGGGCTCCGCACCAAGGTTTTTTTTTTTTTTTCTTTCTTTCTTTTTTTCTTCTTTTTTCTTTCTTTTTCTTTTTTTTTCTACTCCCCCTCCAACCATGGATTGAAATGGCTGTTATTGGAAGTATTCTGTTTGGCTCACCGGTGTCAGAGTATTGATGGAAACTTCTCCACAGACTGCCAAATCTCGCCGACACTCAATATGTCTGTAGTCGTGGACTGCACCAAAAGACATCATTAAACTGTTCATGTAATATTGTTTCTTCACAAATTAAAACAAAATCCATGTGTGTATGTTTGTGTGTGTGTGTGTGTGTGTGTGTGAGTATGCACACACATACACACACACGCATGTTGATTAACGTATTCTGCAGGATTGATACTGACACCTGTTTGTTTTTTCTTTCAATTTATAATTGAACAATGTTTCTATTAAATTATTTTGTACAGAAATACAGTGTTGCGTGTTAATTTGGGGGGCGGGTTTAAATTGTGTGTATATATATATATATATATATATATACTCCGAATATCTTGAACAGCTTTGATGGTTCCTCAGGGTTTTGGTGTCTGATTAATAAAGGAAGGGACGGGCGTTCAGACAGCAGTGCTTTCCTGACACCGGATGCTGTGTCTTTCAGAAATGATTTCTGCAGGCTCCATTCTTGGCATTTCAGTTCATTTGACAAAATATTTACAATACACCAAGTAAAACAATAATACACTTTATAATACCTTACATTCTAGATATACTTTTTGTAGGTTATAAAGTAAAAATATTTGATAGAGTAAGTTTGTGGTAAAGTTCATAGCAATCATATATGTTACTAATGATGTGTATTGCATTGTGTGTATACTATTGCAAATAACACCATATTCAGGCATTTCATGGTGTAAGAATTAATAGTAATTAATTCACACAATGACAAATTCAGTGTCTGTTGAATTTGTGATTGTGACCATCAGAGATGAGACTTGCTGTCAAGGTCTGGTAGCTGCAGGAAATCACTGGTTGCGTGCAGGAAGGGTTTCCTATCTGAGCATGAAATGCCGTACATGGCTATGAGTGAGAGTTTGATGATGAGATGTTTTCTGAAGAATCTGAAGAGTCTCTGAACAATAGAATTATGTAACCAGCAAGTGTTTTGTTCTATCTATTTGATTGGCCACTTCAAGGACACATGATGAACATTAAACATGCACTGCATTTACTGACCTAACAAACCTAATGTTGGCCTTGTAGATGTGCTCTGATTCAGACTCCACATCTTGGTGATGTGTAGTTTCTTATCTTGAACTTACCTCTACTGTATGGCTTAGGTACTTTGGGTCACATCTAAACAGTTGTGTTTTCGCATACTCTCGGTCAGAGACATGAGCAGCACAGGCAGAAGGTTAGGCTCCAGTCTTCCTGTGGTGGGTGTAGTTTCCTTGCAGACATGTTACAGCTCTAGGTGGGCTCACGCTACTATTTAAATCGGCTGTCTTTTAATGCCACTTCTTACAAAGATCACATGGCACAATGCTTTTGCTAAGTAGGTAATGTGCCTGAATCCCCATCCTATTTGGTTGTGGAACAACATTCCTATCATCCAATCACATATTAGAATTCTGTTCATTGGTTTCTTGGTCTCAAACCATCATTTCCCTCTGATTTTAGGAGCAGCGAATGATTAGGAATAGTGTCCTGCTTGGCAAAATTCCCATCACTCACCAGGAACATCACTAGCAAATTATAAATCTTTCATCAGGAAAGTTAATTCACTCACTCAGAGTCTTACACTCTCTGTTAAGACTGTTATTCTCATGATCCTTTGGTCAAACTAAACAGATGCCAACTATTGTAGTTAGGTTGTCTAAAGAGGAGTCCATATTGGTTGTTGAGGATACAGTGCCGTGAAAAGGTTTTTGCCCCCTTCTTGTTTTTTTAATGTTTTGCATATTTGTCACACTTAAAAGATTCAGATCATCAAACCAATTTTAATATTACGCAAAGATAATGCAAGTAAATACAAAATGCAGTTTTTAAATGATAATTTCATTTATTAAGGGAAAAAAGCTGTCCAAACCTACCTGGCCCTTTGTTAAAAATTAATTGCCCCTCCTCTTAAATCATGAAAGAACTGTGATTAACCACATTATTTTAGAAAGCTGAGTTAAATTTCACTAGCCACACGCAGGCCTGATTACTGCCAGATCTGCTGAATCAAGAAATCACTTAAATAGAACCTGTCTGACAAAGAGACGCATGCTTAAAGAGCAACACATTATGCCACGATCTAAAGAAATTCAAGAACAGATGAGAAACAAAATAGTTGCCATGTATCAGTCTGGAAAGGGTTATGAAGCCATTTCTAAGGCTTTGGGACTCCAGCGAACCACGGTTAGAGCCATTATGCACAAATGGAGAACGCTTGGAACAGTGGTGAACCTTCCCAGGAGTGGCCAGCCTACCAAAATTACTCCAAGAGCGCAACAACGACTCATCCATGAGGTCATAAAAGAACCCAGAACAACATCTAAAGAACTGCAGGCCTCACTTGCCTCAATTAAGGTCAGTGTTCATGATTCAACAATAAGAAAGAGACTGGGCAAAAACAGCATCCATGGGAGAGTTCCAAGGCAAAAGCCATTGCTGACCAAAAAGAACACAAAGGCTCGTCTCTCATTTGCCAAAAAATATCTTGTTTATCCCCAAGACTTTTGGGCAAATATTCTGTGGACTGATGAGACAAAAGTTGAACTTTTTGGAAGGTGTGTGTCCCGTTACATCTGGCGTAAAACCAACACAACATTTCATAAAAAGAACATCATACCAACAGTCAAACATGGTGGTGGTAGTGTGATGGTCTGGGGCTGCTTTTCAGCTTCAGGACCTGGATGACTTGCCATAATTGATGGAGGCATGAATTCTGCTCTCTATCAGAAAATCCTGAAGGAGAATGTCC
>NW_015506282.1:207284-228455 GCF_001515645.1 Sinocyclocheilus grahami
ATTTAGGGGGCAAACACTTTTTCACGTAGTGCCAGGCAGGTTTGGACAGTTTTTTTCCCTTAATAAATGAAATCATAATTTCAAAACTGCAGTTTGTATTTACTCAGGTTATCTTTGTGTAATATTAAAATTAGTTTGATGATCTGAATCTTTTAAGTGTGACAAATATGCAAACAAATAAAAAAAAAAACAGGAAGGGGGCAAAAACTTTTTCACACCACTGTATGTTTAGTTAGGGTGATGCATTAGATCTGTCTTTAGACTGACATGAAAATGCATGCAGATCACTGGCTGACAAATTCAGTTATTTTACTTTGTGTATTGAAAAACTGTTATGCTATTTTCCCAGGACTGCAAATCATTTATCATTATTTACATAAATATAGCCACTGTTTTCTCCACAGTGAAGAATATCTGGGTGTCTGACGTGACAAATACCATGAAAAAAAAAAAAATATATATATATATAGCCTGCATATTTGATCCAAAATACAGCAAAAGCAGTAATATTGTGAAATATTTTTACTATTTAAAATAACCACTTTCTATTTAAATATATTTTAAAATGTAATTTATTTCTGTGATCAAAGCTGATTTTTTTTAGCATCATTACTCCAGTCTTCAGTGTCACATGATCTTCAGAAATAATTTTAATATGCTGATTTGCTGCTCAAGAAACATTTTTTTATTATTATTAGTATAAATGTTTAAAACAGTTGAGTACATTTTTTCAGGATTCTTTGATTAATAGAAAGATCCAAAGATCACCATTTATGTGAAATAAAAAGCTTTTGGAACAGTATACACTATTCCATTCAAAAGCTTGGAGTCAGTATAATTTTATTTATTTATTTATTTTTTTGACTGGTAGTGTATATAGGTACTATTTTTCTGATTAATGTTGACTGGTTGTATCTTGTATAGAAAATCAGTTACAGTAACTGCGGTCCAGGGGATTAGATGGCCCTCCGTAGGGTGCACATGGCCACTGCAACCATCACAGTCTAGTCCTCACCACCCCAATGCCCCATGCTATGTTTGTTTATTGTACATTGCCCAGATCTCAGGCGACACACAGAAATGTCAAGCTGAGGATGTGGCAGGTTTGTAGCTCTGGGATAATAGGTTTTATATCATCAACTTAGTACCAAACTTTCTCATATCTGATGGATGGGATGTAAAATTTGTTTGGTCCA
The DNA here is from genome assembly GCF_001515645.1 of Sinocyclocheilus grahami. Taxonomy (NCBI): domain Eukaryota; kingdom Metazoa; phylum Chordata; class Actinopteri; order Cypriniformes; family Cyprinidae; genus Sinocyclocheilus; species Sinocyclocheilus grahami. The sequence continues at coordinate 208,481 of NW_015506282.1, forward strand.
GCACAACTTACTGTGTCGAGCTTATTGATCATCAACAATCTGGAAAGAACATAAAAAAAAAAAAAAAACTTGGAACAACACCATGACATTCATGTGATTGACACCTGGGTGATGGTACCAAGAAACACACCCACTTTCCCGCTTCCAAAATTGGCTCAGTTTCTAAATCCACTTTGTCTCAGAAGTCAAATTTGGAATGCAGCATCTACAGAAAATCACAAATGCAGGACACTTCTCAGGTGTGGTTAAGGCATGATTTGGTCGGCGTCAGCTTAAGAAAAGCATTGTAATGATGTTCAAAGCTCAAGATGGAGCAACATTTGTTTTGATGTCCTCCTCTGGTATTTTGAAGAGCCTAAAGGTAATTTGAGATCCAGCTGCTCAAAGGAAGTGTCTGCATCTGGTATGCTGGTGCCACAGGACACAGGGTCTGATTTTCAGGGAAGCACCCACTTCATCAGGAGTTCGCTTTCCATCAGATGTTTGAGAGGAGAGGAGAGGAGGAATGCTTTGTTCCTCCCTTCCTACCGGGCTCATCTGTACATTAAAGCCTTAGTGACCCACCCCTCCCATTGTCACTACACATACTGACCTGTTTAATGTCCTTTTTAACCTGTTTAATGGAGATGATGTTCCTATGACCGCAATCTGGTACAGTTTTTTTTGTCTTTTCAAGGTTAGGTGTCCGGGTCCAAGCCTAGGCCTGAGCAGTGCCTTCATATCAACTGCCTGGAAATGGTGGTGTTTTTTCTGACCCTAAAAACCTTCCTTTCCAGCCCTACGGGGGCACCATTTCCTTGTCCAATCGGACAACATTACAGAGTGGCCTTCATAAACTGCCAAGGCAGTCTCAGGTTGTGGCCCTATACAAGATGGTGAGGTGCCTCACCCAGGCGAGAGGATCACTTTGGCACCCCCGATCCAAGTTATAGAGCCTCCATCTGTGGCCCCTCAACGGGAGCCTTTGCAGCTCCCAGTGAGGGTAGCCAACACTATATCAGAGGCTAGAGCCCTGTCTACAAGACACCTCTGTGCCCTCAAGTAGTCTGTATTCTCTGAATCCAGGATGAAGACCCGTCCTATTGTAATGTATTGTCCATTCTGTCCTTTTTACAGGAGCTGCTGGATAAGAGGTGTACCCTTCCATGCTTAAAGTATATGTGGTGGCCATCATGGCGAATCACACTCTTGTGGCCGGCCAGTCTGTAGGCAAAAACGAGCCAGGAGACTGAACCTGCCTTGCCCTCTTACCGTTCCGACCTGGGATCTGTTCACGGTCCTCAGGGCCCTTCAAGGTGCTCTGACTTGTGGCCCCTGTCACTTAAGACCGCCCTGCTGCTAGCTTTAGCATCAGTCAAGCAAGTGGGTGACCTTCAGGCGTTTTCAGCGAGCACTTCCTGTCTGGGGTTTGGGCCTAACGACTGCAAAGTCATCCTCAATCCAAGGCATGGCTATGTGCCTAAAGTGCTCTCTACTCTATTCAGAGCACAGGTCATTCTTATTACACCTTATTAGCTCTCCCCGCCGCAGAGAATAAGCAGGGTGCTAACTTACTTTGCCTGGTCCCTCAGGAAATATGTACCGTATAGACTGCTCTAGCCACTATCAGCAATCAGAGCAGCTCTTTGTGAGCTTCAGATGCCGCTCTGTACTTATTACTTATTAAAAGTACTTAAGTACTTTTCAAAATTGTTACTATTTTTTAACTATCGTTAACCGTTGCTTTCAGAAAAATATATTAATATTTAGTGAGATTAATGCTTTAATGGTTATGAAAATTAGAGAGAATAATTTAGTAGTAGTAGTATAGAGAATAATCTTTTCTGGACTGGCATGTTTTATTCCTGATTAAAATGCAAAAATGTATAAGTGTAAACAAATGTCTGAATAAAGATATGGCATATTTAAATATTTGACGTTATTTAATAAATACCAAAGTGAATAAAAATTCTGAATGGCTGTTTGAAAATATGTAAATATTGTCTGACTTCCTTTGACCTCTGTGACAAACAAGCAGGTGTCAGGAGTTGTGCAGCACTGCTGTGTGTGTGTGTGTGTGTGTGTGTGTGTGTGTAGAGGGGGTAACCATGGTAACGGCTGTATTTCTGCTGTTCCTAAAGTGCCTCATGCTGTCAGAGAGTGAACTGCCTTTTTATTCAGCCCATCTGCTGCTTTGTTCAGATCAATGAGAAAATCTGACTTTCACCCAGCAAATGCACAGTGCTTTAAGTGGTCGATGCAAAATAAGCTCATGTGCTTTCTAAAAATCGAAGCCATTCGGATAATAAGATATCTAGTATTATTCATTTAGTTTGATGTGCCCAAGACAACAATACCGTTCATTTTCATTACTGTTGTTACGTTCAAAGCGCGTCCTCAAAGCACTCGCAGCACGATGCACGATATGCCATTACAACAATATATTTTCAAAATCCATCACTTACCCTTATCTGGCTCACTTTCTTTTCTCTTTTCCCACTTTTCTGCAGTCCGCACCAGTTTTATAGTGCTGCCTCTTCATTTTCAAACATTAACACACGCGACTGAAACTTTATCAAAGTCATTATTACCGAGCATTACTAGCTGAACCCTGACAGGGGGGGCCTATGCAACCGCTTACATCACTTATTAGGTCGGGCCGGCTCTGGTCGATAATATCAAACGCAGCGCTAAGATCCAGTTGCACTAATAGAGAAATACAACCACGATCAGATGATAAGAGCAGGTCATTTGTAACTCTGATGAGAGCAGAGTTAACAAATTAGTTAAAATGTTTTTTTTTAATTTCCTTTAATCATGTCTTTTGTTGCCCAATTAAACCAGGAAAGCCACTGATGCTCGCTCAAAAACAGCCCAACTTAAACAATCCAGCTTTTTTCTGGTATCAAAAAATTGTGCCCTTATAACCCTGGGACATAGTTAAATAGAGCATAATATTAGCTTTCAAAGTTATTGCATGTAATTAATTAAATATATTTAATGCTGTTTGATGCATTTCATTTGGCCCTGCCCTGACAACAAAGCAAAGTTTCTGGGTGTTGTGATGTGCCACAAAGACCCTGGTGAGGAGTGGATGACGTCCTGCAGTGAGGTTGTGTTCAGTGATTTTACTTCCTGATGGACTCTTACTCAATGAAGGACTGGTATTCAGTAATAGAGATCCCAAATGATCTGAAGATCTTCTTATAGGCCTTCTAGAAATCTGGGCATGCCTTGAACTGTAATGAACTTTCTTAATCTTGTATAGTGTTTCAAACATGCTAAGCAAAATAGTTGCCTACACACAGATGGAACTACATATCACAGTAATACCAATATTACAAAAATCAGTAGTATATATGAGTGTATTGATTTAGCCATGGCTAGCCTCTGAGGTGTTTGCGTGTAAGGATCACTGTACTGTCGCTAGCCTCACACTGTTGAATAGAAGGAAACAGCGGTCAGTGACTTTTCCTTCCCCTGAAAGAGAATTTCCTCCTGAGCGCTCAAACTCTCATTTGAGTTCAGAGAAACCTACAAACCAGTAACATGGACATGCTCTTTCTCCTCTTATTAACACTGGAGCGTTTTTATGCATTAAGTGAGTATTAATATTATGATTATTTACTGGCTTTCCTATCTTGTTGGTTAGGGACGATCTGAGCAAAAACCTGAGTTATATGAACTGTTATTGGAACTATAGCAGGTTCGCTGAACTGATTAAATATGTATTCATAAACATTCAGAATACATTTTATTAATAACATTATATATATATACATTAATAACATTAATAACAGGATTAAATTCATTGTTATTATGTATATTACAAATGTTCATGTTTTTTTTTATTTGGATGTTTTGTTATATTATTTTATTGAGTGTTCATTACAGATCCATGTAGCATTATATAATGTATGTTAATAACGGTGTATATTATAAAGTATGATAAATGGTTATTTTAAACTTGAACTTTCAACTTTTCAACTTTCAAGAAGCTTCATCTATCAGTCCTTTTAACATTGATTATAAAACTGATTTCACTGATTAATACAAATAGCTAACACTAATTGTCATTTGCAAGCTTTTTTGGATGTGTTATTTTGTGAGTGTGTATCAGTGAGGTGACAAACTTATCTTGCATCGAGACGAGACCATGTGCCTCCCTGAAGACTTTCTGACTTCTACTGTGGCCTGCAATCCAGATTGTATTGGTTTTCTCTCACTCATTTCTAATGTGTCTGAAAAAATCCAGAAACGAGTTACAGCTTTCTCCACCCATACATCAGGTCCTATATTGGCTGTTGAAGTGAAGTGTGACATTATCATGAGTGGAGTTTATGAAAAGACTTTCTCACCTTAGACTTTCTTTACCATACAGTGGCCAAAAGTCTTGCTTCGAAATAAAGAAACTATCTTCGCAAGTCCAAAGAAACCATGACAATCCTACTCAGTGTTCTTATTCAGAGATATTGATTGTAATGTCTGATCTGTATGTTTTTATCAGATTACTCTGATCATCAAACTAACACGTGCAAACAACTATTTATTTTCCGCTAGGTGGTTTTCTGATCGCACACACTAATAAAGGGTTATGTCTGAGCACACACAAGAGTATGGTGGTCCTGAGGAAGTGTGATGAGAGTGACCCGTCTCAGCAGTGGATCTGGACCAGCAGCATGAGACTCAATCACACACTTATGTCCAGATGTCTGTGGGTCAATCAGAGCACCAACATCCCGCACCACACTCGCCTGGTCAAACTCAGGGACTGCGATACTGCACCGGCATGGAAGTGCTACAACCACCGAGGGATCTTTGGATTGGCAGAGATGCCGATGTTCCTGAAAAAACAGGGTGAACGGGCTGTTGTCTGCTTTGAGCAAAGGAATTCAAACTGGTCCATGATCACGATGGACTCTGAGGGGAGACAGGTGTCCAAGTCTCTCTGCCCTGCCACAGGTCAGCTGACTGTCTAGCCATCACATAAATGTCCACTTACATCTGTCTTGGCAATTAGCCTTTGGGTTGATTTGATTGGCATTTGTGAATAGGCCTACAATATAATACAGTACAGTATTAGACTGCTATATGTATGCTTATCTATCATGATTTAAAACATTAGTAGAAAAATATGTCTCAAACATGTAGTCTAATTGGTCTAATACTTAGACCAAAATATCAATGTACAAAGAAACATATTTGAATGTTATGCAATCATTTCAAATTACTGTAGTTAGTTACAGTAAGTAACATGGCTTGTGATGTCAGGATCATTTACGAAACTTTGGCCTTAACTACAAATCATCAATAAGCGATCAAGTTGAATCGATTGAGCACAGGTGCATTACGGGCTTCAAGGAGTGATGCATCATTTAGGTTACAGTACCTTAATGAAACGCACAATATACAAGTATTATAATCTATGTATTTATGCTGTCCAGGGTGGTTATTCATATTATTAAACCACATCTAGTTTTCAACAAGTTCATAGGAAAAAATGTGCCTCTCCCTACATTCACTGCTTTGCGTTTGTGGCAGTAAAACACCAACAGCTTTGTTGGAGCCACTTTTAGCATCACTTACTGGACATGTCACTTTGAAAGTGTTGTGAAACATGCAAGAAGCAACATAACATAATTTTGTAGAAATGTTGTGACTTCCTTGTTTCCAGGTGAGCCTGGGTTGCCAGTTTTGCACCATTATAAAGCACTCATGATAAAAAAGCCATCTAAAAAATGTTTATTTTCTAAATGCACTTGCAGTGAAAACACATCATGCTGCATAAAGGTAACATCAGTCTTTTTTTTTCAACAGGCCCATCCACAGTTTCAACAATGACACAGTTTCCAGTGAAACAGGTTTCAGTTTTTTCCACAGGGGAAATGACCACGCTAACAGTCCCTGCCATTACTCAAAGCAGAGCGGTGACCCACCACAGTAACACAGTCAGAAGCAGAACTAAACGCACTGCTACCACTGCTCTTGGTGATCTGATAACATTTACTGCCAAAACAGACTTTAAGGAGAACTACACTCAAACGCTTGAGACAGAATCACCCTACGAGATGAGTGATGTTACAGATGTGTCCTCCACTGCTCTGATGGTAACAGGAGCTCCTCATGTACCTCAGAATTTCACCCAGAATAGAGTTGACATGACAGAGATGACCTCAGATGTTATGGAGCAGACCCATAACCCTCTGACTTCTCAGACAGAGTTAACTATCTCCACAACAGATGCTGAGCCTTCAGGTTCTTCTAATGTGAGCACTGAAACTCAGACCACTTTAGACTTTCATACAGGACCGTCTGAAGCTAACAGCAGTGATGTAGATCCTACACTGACTGAGAGTTCAACCAGTAGTGTCCCAGTGTCAAACACAGATGGGGCATGGACAAATGCCACAACCAAAAGCTCAACCACAACAAAGATCATCAAAGATGTTCAGACTATGTTGCCATTTAAAACCAGAACGACCCGAGCAATTACTGAAGTTCTTCCTTATACAGATACTAGAGCTACTCCAAATACAGCCACCAGTTCTGCTAAAACTAGAGCAAGTGCAACAACCACCCTTACAGCCCCGTACACATCTACACCTGCCCCGGACACAGACACGTTCACATCAGCTACTTACACAACTACTGTGGCTCCAGCTACAACTGTAGAAACAACCACAACCACCATCACCACCACAGCTGCTCCGAGCACAAGAACCTCACCTCCACCATCTACCGTCACTCCTACCATGGCTTCCACAGCAAAGGTGAGCAATCAAATGGTACCTATATTCTCACAGATTTGAAGTTTTGCTATGGTATATCTGCTTACAGTCTTGTCTAATGCTGTCAAGAATTTCTGCAAATGCAACAGCTAACATGATTCAGACAAATTCAGTAAAGCAAGGTTTCAGGTAGTTTTGAAATTTGGAAAATCAGCAAATGCACCATCAAAGGACAAGGTACAAACGTTCTGATGTCTACTTTGCTACCAAATGTTGGACACAAAATGTACAAGCTCTAATTTGGATGGCTGGTTACTACATAACTTCAGTAGAAACCCTTGAGATTGTCTTGTACCTGTAAGAAACTGCAGGACAATCAGTGCTGCCATTCACACGAGTCACGTCAGTGTACCTCTCAACATGTTTACATTTACATTCATGCATTTGGCTGGCACTTTTATCCCAAGTGACTTACATTGCATTCATTTGCACTTTATCAGTTCATGCATTCCCTGGGACTCGAACACATGGCCTTGGCATTGCATCACCATGCTGCACTGTTTAAACCACACCACTAATATTAAGAAATTACAGTGAACACATAACTTCAGCCGCTCAGTCTCAATTTAGAAATAGGCCACTTATGACAAATACTTGGGGCTTTGCAAACATTTGACATAAATCATTGCCATTTGACATTTTGTTTATGTGCACATTGTCTAAGAAAATTAGTTTATTTTTATACTACTGGTCAATATCAGTTCCTCTTTAATTTTCTGTTGTATATTTCTTGTTTGTAGTTTACAACGACGGAGGCTGTCAGGTGTCTGGTGAATGTGACTGCAGAGAGTATTAATATGGATTATTGTGCGTTTAATTTCACAACACCTGGAAAATCCTGTAGCTTCATTATGAATGATACTTCTCACTTCACAAGATGTTCTGAAGATATCAAGCGTCCCAACCATTATACATGCCTGATGATGGGTTTGACTCCCGGTGCTACCTATTTGTTTGGAATAATGTCTGAGATAGATGGCATACACTTAAACGTTACAGTTCAAACTGGTAAGTCCTCTTACATTTCTTCATAGCTTTAGTTTTCTGAATCTGAACCCTTGAACAGAAGTGTCATGAACCAGAGGAGGGCTCTCGTGTTCTCTATTTAAATAGAGAATATTTTACACAAAAGCATGCAGTGATTTATGGTTGCTTTGTACCGTTCTTCTTGTTCACATTGATATGGTGGAACACATTGTTCTGACAGATTTGATAAAGCACCTGCATTCACACAGATTCCAGAGGATGTATCTGTGAACGGCTGTAGGCATGCTGTATATAAGTGTTTTTCACTGAAGTCTTGGCAGCCGCGCTGAACACTGTGTTCATAAGAGCCATCACTGACCCTCTCTGACTCTCATTTCCTTGTCATGGGCATCTTTGGGCTGTAAAGATGAATTAACTTTTTTCCTCTTCTGTCAGACTTATGTCAGACTTATATTATTATGCTTAAACTTTTTTGCTAATGTTACATGTTACTCAAAAAATTTATTAATTGCTAAGGGTTTCTAAATCCTCCAAGCAGAATTCCTTTAGCTGTGTTTATTGGAGGGGTTTCTTTCATGTACAGCCCACTTCAAGTCCCCCCGATCCACAGCATTTCAACCTGATAGAGATCTGGACTTTGACTTGGCCATTCCAGAACTCTTAATTACTTTCTTCTAGATCATTGCTCTATGGATCTGCTGGTTCATCTTAAATTTTTTCCTGATGCCTTCACGTTCTCCTCAGGCATCTTTTTGTATGATATGAAATTCTTAGTTGACTTTATGATGGGAACCACTGTAGTGTTTGGCTTTTGCCAAACATGATGTTTGGAACTGTGGGCAAACGACTCAACCTTTGACTCATTTGTCCAGGATACATTGTTCCAGAATTCCTGTTCCACATGTAGGAAAACTTGAGTCATGCCTTGACTTTCTTTTTCAAGACCAGAAGCTTCTTCCTTGCTGTCCTCCCTTGTAGACCCAATTTGTGTTGTTTTTAATGGTTGACTGGTGCACGTTCACGTTGACTGTTGCTAGAGCTGCCTACAGATCCCTCAATGACACCTCTTGGAAGGAATCTTGATGGGATGAGCCCCATTATGACTGACCTGAAGCCATGGAAAAGAGTTTCTTCTGAGACATTCCAGCAGATTTTTGTAGATCTTCGAAATCTTGGCATGATGGTACCATGTACTTCAAAGCTTATGACCAAACTAGCCCAATTTATTGAGATTTATATAATGTGTGGCCCTCCTCGTTATTGATTTTTAACTTATTGCACTTGTTGCATTAATTGCAAATTAGCTCTATGAAGCATTTTAAAACCTGTGGATATACTGAATGTTTTATACATGCTGAGTTACTGTAGTTTTTCGGTAATGCTTTAGATTGCAGCCAGCAATTTACAGCGTTAGTAAACTGAATTTACAGCATACGTTTTCGTAATAATAGTGTACCTGTACAGTGTGTACATGTAGGCCTACGGTAACAATATGCAAAGTTTGGGGAATAAAAGTGTAACAACATGTAAAATTACAAATGATTAAGTATTTTGAAATGAAGGGGTACCTATTCTAATATTACGTGGTATGCATGACTTACTATGCTAAACAACAATCTTCTGGGAGCAATTTAGCAAGAACATACACTTTTTGTAATATTACATTGGCATTATATGATACATACAGGCCTAGGTGTTTATAACCACATATTCTATTAGTACAGGATACATGATGGAGATTACTAAACAACAAAACTGGAAATCTAGGAAAATTAGTTAATGAGTTTCTGCTTTGATTTATAATTTACCATATAGTCTACTTACCTTACAGAAGTATTGAGTCGATCTCAGCTACGGGTCAGGCCAGCAATCCTTCACTCTCCAACTTCCCAACACCACTATCACCAATTACATTCTTCTGATGTTCAGTTTGCATGACACTGTAAACCATCAAGGTGCAATGCAGCTTAAAACAAGCTTACCTCTTTTCAGCTGTTCACAGAAAATAAAATACATGATACAGCACTTCTCAGTGTACTCACATCTCAGTGTATATATATATATACACTGTATAACTGATGTTTTTTATAGCAAAAAAGTAGAGGATTTAATTTGGTCATCAAACAAAATAAATTAAAACTATTGCAACATTTTTGCAACAACTCTGTAATTACTGTGCAAATATACCCTTGTTCTGTGTGTGTCTGAAGTGTTACCACCTTGTTCCATGTAGTTATTGGGTAAGTACAACAAATTGCTCCTAAACGATTGTTGTGTAGTACAGTAGGTAATACGTACATACATACCAGGTAATATCTCCATCATGCCAAGTTTTTCTAACCCAACATGGTAGGCTGTTTTATTTAACTCGAAAATTACTATACTACTGGGTTTAAATGAACCAAGTGAGTTTTTAAATTAAAATCACACAGAATATGACAACCGTAACAACACAGGTAACAGGTAAAAATCAAAAGGTGAAAATTTATTACACCAGAAACTGACAAAAATATAACCATGTAAAGTGCAGAAAAAAACAACAACTCCATAGTTACAAAGCTTATAGCTACAGTTAAACCAAATTACTTTTGAAAATTGTAATACTGAATAACTTATGTTTAAGTACAAAGTTGAGAAGGTATTTTGTTCAAAAAACAAACACTACGGCCAAACCATAATGACAGCATAAAACACACAGCCTAAAAGCCTGTAATAAACAGTGAAAGTCAGGAATAAACTGTGCATTTTATCAAATCTACAGTCTCTGTTTAAAGCGTTTTTATCCACTCTTCTCTAGCACCATTTCAGCTTGTTCAGTTACCGGAGTCATACCGAAATCTGAAGGTGTGTTCACGACATATCGTAGTTACCGTGATTACCAGATACCAACTCGTAAAAAGTGTTCATGTCCTCGTAGAACTTGTTTTCTGAGCTACAGCTTGTACCACCTGACCACCTCAGATTCATTAGGCACTATGTTTATTGATAGTGCTATAGTTCTGAGTCCAAGGGTGTGAACTAGCTCCAAGTAGAACGTCACGTGTTGTCTCGAAATCACATTGCGTAATTACAACATTGCGTGAATGCAGCATGACTCATAGATATGTATAGGTAGATTCCTCCTTACCAACTGTTTCTATGGACCGCTATACGTAAGCCGTCCGCCATATTGGAATGTAAACGCCGGTCTGTGAATATCGGAGAGCAATGCCGGTGAATCTGCATCAACAATGACTACAGCATGAAATCAAGATAATCGTTTCTTTAATGTTTACTGTGTTATATGTAATATTGTTGCTGGGTTGGAGAATGTCTCTACAGTATTGTCTGACAGAAAAATGTTTCTGGGAATGGCAATCAGTCCCATTTTGTTATCTAAATGAACATTGTATAAGTAAGCAACTAATTTTTTTAATGTTCTTTCACCAAACAGTTTGATAAGTCCTGCTTTAAAGCAGAGTGTGACAGTATGAGTTTAATCATCTCTGAGTTAATGTGAGCTCATTTTACACTGGTAAAGTCATCATGTTCCACAGGACACAGAAACACCTCTAACCAACAGCAGGTTTTACTCCTAACAAAAGACCAACAGCTTTTTTATCGTTATTTCCAGGATATTTTCAGCTCGCCTCCTCCCTTCCTGCTTTACCAGACTACCCGCCTACATATCCTGTCTTTTACTGCCAGTTACCCATGATGCACACACACTTATGCATCATCACATACTCACTCTTCAGTTGAGTGTTTTCAGAAAACACTAATGTTGAGATTGTGAGATGATGGTGAATATATCAGCACTGGCAACTGGGTTCATTCTGTCATTATTTATTCACCTTCATGTCGTTCCAAACCTGTATCTTCGTTGTAAAATTTGAGTTTTTATTCCTATATGTCACTAAATGTAATGAACTTCTAAACACAAAATGAATCTAATGTAAAAAGTTGAGGATATTTAATGACACGTTTGTCATTCCTGCAGCTCCTGCTCCCGTCAGATCATTGACTCTCCAGAGCAACGGCAGTCAGGACTCTCTTAAAGCCGCCTGGATTCCTGCTATCGGATACGTGGATTCCTACGAGCTCTCTCTGTCACCCTCCATCTCATCAGAACGGGACCTTACCCTACCTCCAAATACAACTTATTGGGTTTTTAGTGGCTTGACACCTGGAAAAATGTATCAAGTTTTAGTGAAGACAAAGAGAGGAGAACTAACAGCTGAGACCAGGACAATAGGGAGAACAGGCAAGAACTATGACAAATCTTACGTATTTGTACCTTATTTACCCCTAAAAGCCAATTCACACCACACCGAAAGACACAGGCCAACACTAACAGTACAGTATGCCACTTCTCAGACATTCCAAGACCCGACAAACACCAATTCAACATGTTCAAAAGGCAAAAACAAGCGCCGACTAATGCCAGCAGATACCAACAGGTGTATACCGATCAGACAAAATCTAACAAACATGCCTGTTACTGTTTATGTCTGTGCAGTGTGAATTGGCCTTAAATGGTACACATTAGTACCTTAAAGTTACATATTATATATTATTATCTAACGTGTACATACAAGTCAAGTCAAGTCACCTTTATTTGTATAGCGCTTTATACAATACTGGTTGTGTCAAAGCAGCTTAACAGAGTCAAACAGGAAAATAATTTGTCAATAATGCAAGAAGACAATAGCAGTAATTTTTCAGCTAAAGTCAGCTCATTGATGATTCAGTGATGTCATCATCCAGTTCAGCTCTCCTCCAATAGTGTCTGTGCAATCAGTCAAGCGTCCCCAACTAAGAAAGCCAAAGAAACCAAAACTCCATCGGTGACAGAAATGGAGAAAAAACCTTTGCAGAAACCAGGCTCAGTCGGGGGGCCAGTTCTCCTCTGGCCAGACCAAACCAGCATGGTGTGGTTTAATTCCAGGCTGCAACACAGGTCAGATTGTGCAGAGGACTCAACTGGTTCCTGTGGTCTTGTCTTGGTGGCCGTCTAGGAGACAAGGTCCTCACTGGGGATCTGTCTCTGGGGCTCATCTAGTTGTCCACATTCAGGACATTCAGGGGTGTAGAGGTCCTCTCTAGGTGCTGATCCACCATCTGGTCTGAATATGTACTGGATCCGGGTTACTGCAGTGACCATCTGATCTGGATACAGGCTGGATCTGGTGGCTACGGTGACCTCGGAATAAGAGAGAAACAGACTAATATTAGCGTAGATGCCATTCTTCTAACGATGTAGCAAGTACATCGGGTGTTATGGGAAGTGTTCCCGGTTCTGGTTGTCCTAATTAACGCAGCCTAAAAATTATTTAACGGATTTGAATATTAGAAATGTGTTAGTGTGTTATGTGTAAGCCAGGTTAAAGAGATTTAAACGGACAGAGTGTGTCTGCCTCCCGAACAATGTTAGGTAGGTTATTCCAGAGTTTGGGCGCTAAATAGGAGAAGGATCTGCCGCCCGCAGTTGATTTTGATATTCTAGGTATTATCAAATTGCCAGAGTTTTGAGAACACAGCGGACGTGGAGGACTATAATGTAACAAGAGCTCGTTCAAATACTGAGGTGCTAAACCATAGCTTAACAGAGTCAAACAGGAAAATAATTTGTCAATAATGCAAGAAGACAATAGCAGTAATTTTTCAGCTAAAGTCAGCTCATTGATGATTCAGTGATGTCATCATCCAGTTCAGCTCTCCTCCAATAGTGTCTGTGCAATCAGTCAAGCGTCCCCAACTAAGAAAGCCAAAGAAACCAAAACTCCATCGGTGACAGAAATGGAGAAAAAACCTTTGCAGAAACCAGGCTCAGTCGGGGGGCCAGTTCTCCTCTGGCCAGACCAAACCAGCATGGTGTGGTTTAATTCCAGGCTGCAACACAGGTCAGATTGTGCAGAGGACTCAACTGGTTCCTGTGGTCTTGTCTTGGTGGCCGTCTAGGAGACAAGGTCCTCACTGGGGATCTGTCTCTGGGGCTCATCTAGTTGTCCACATTCAGGACATTCAGGGGTGTAGAGGTCCTCTCTAGGTGCTGATCCACCATCTGGTCTGAATATGTACTGGATCCGGGTTACTGCAGTGACCATCTGATCTGGATACAGGCTGGATCTGGTGGCTACGGTGACCTCGGAATAAGAGAGAAACAGACTAATATTAGCGTAGATGCCATTCTTCTAACGATGTAGCAAGTACATCGGGTGTTATGGGAAGTGTTCCCGGTTCTGGTTGTCCTAATTAACGCAGCCTAAAAATTATTTAACGGATTTGAATATTAGAAATGTGTTAGTGTGTTATGTGTAAGCCAGGTTAAAGAGATTTAAACGGACAGAGTGTGTCTGCCTCCCGAACAATGTTAGGTAGGTTATTCCAGAGTTTGGGCGCTAAATAGGAGAAGGATCTGCCGCCCGCAGTTGATTTTGATATTCTAGGTATTATCAAATTGCCAGAGTTTTGAGAACACAGCGGACGTGGAGGACTATAATGTAACAAGAGCTCGTTCAAATACTGAGGTGCTAAACCATTCAGGGCTTTATAAGTAATAATCAAGATTTAAAAATCTATACGATGTTTAATAAGGAGCCAGTGCAGTGTTGACAGAACCGAGCTAATATGGTCATATTCCTGCTTCGAGTAAGAACTCTAGCTGCTGCATTTTGGACCAGCTGGAGTTTGTTTATTAAGAGTGCAGAACAACCACCCAATAAAGCATTACAATAATCTAACCTTGAGGTCCCAAACGCATGAATTAACATTTCTGCATTTGACATTGAGAGCATACAGTATTAGTACCTTTTGAAAGGATACCACCCCAGTGACAGTTTTAAAAAAAAAAATTCTCAGGGTGTAGCGACTGGTAAGATCAGCTAATGATCATTAACGGAGAGCTTCAGTTAACTAGAAACCATTTACAACCAGTTACGATTATAAAATAAATAGCTACAGAATGACATATATGGGCCATTCTTCAGAATTGGTTCAAAGTCAGAGTTGGAAATATCTTGAAAACAATGTATTTTTTACAAATTTTGTATGTATGCAAATTGTACAATATCCAAGGTACACATTTCTAGTAATTGTGCAATTAATTCTCATTTTGAATTTTCAGAATTTTGGAATATTTTGCCTCTCCTCAAATTTGTCACTACTGCAAAACACAGTAATATATAATTTAATATGAAGGGTTATATTGACATATTAAGATTTTGTTTACATCTAGCTTGCAAATATAATTTATGCTATTTTATTAAAACATTTTCAGAGGTAAATCAAGAACAATTACAATTTTAACAATATTTCAAGTGTTATTTATGAGATTTGTTGTATTTTGAATCCAATCTTTCTTTGTAAAAGGCAAAAAGTTGATCATACTGATTTCAAAGTTAAGGATTCATTAGTTTGAATATACATTGAACCAAACACCATCATATCATCTTAGTTGATAATTCAGTATACTTTTTTTTTTGACAAAACATTCCATGTTTCAGTCGTGACTGCATATTTTCGGTAGTGACTGTGATGTTTTGGTAGCGACCACATGACATTAGAGTTTTAACTCACATACTAAAACACTACTAAACAATACTAAAATACTACAAATTTGCATAACTATACTAAAATGTTGTTTATTTCCCCCAAAATAAAAGATTATGTGTTGCCTTTTGTCACTACCGAAACAATGATGACATGTTTCGTTCGTGACTGTTTCGGTAGTGACAATTTTAGATACTTTTGAACCCTAGCTCAAAAATGCTAATCAGCACATGGCTACCTAGCAGTTCTGAACAGTTTTACACATATAAAAACTAAATGATTTGGAATAACACCCAAAAAAGTGTGCTTAATTGCAGAAAAAAAGGTGTTCGGTAGTGATGTTTCTTAAAGTTACACACAGATTTTTCAGACTTTTTAACACATTTATCTCAAAATGATGGGACCTATCTACTCACCCTGTAGCTATGAGAGAGACACAGGAATAATTCCTCATCATAAATGTAGGGTTGTAGTTAAAATCAGTCTCAGCCAATGGACAAAAACATGCACTGTTTCGGTAGTGACATGAAAACACGGGACACATTTTTTTTTACATTAAGTTTCATAATTTAAAAGGAAAAATATAAAATAAATATTTTTTTAACTTCACTTAAAAAAAAAAAAAAAGATATTTAAAAAAAATAATAAATAAAAAAAAATCATTTTCAAAAGTTGAAATTTAGGGGTTAGGGTTCTCCCAATTGAAATGACCCAATAAATAATGATTTAATAAATATTAAGTTATTGTGTGTTTCAATAGATAATAGAAGGATCTTAGGAAACATCTAAGATATGAGTACTTAAATGCTTTTTAAAAGTGTTTTTGGGTTGTGAGACAGCAGTTTTCACCAATTCTGTAGAATGGCCCATATATGTATTTGAATAACAGATGATTCATTGCCTTGTCAACCGATGGTTCATCGATACAAATAACCTGAGATCTTTATGAGTTCTTGTTGTGTCTGTTGCTCATCAGCACCAGGATGGGCGGCTCATCTCAAGCTGGAGGCCCTTAATGAGAAGACCCTGCACTTGTCCTGGTCTCCTCCTGATGGCGACTGGGATTTCTACCGTATCCTGCTGTTCACTGGCTCTTCTGTGCTGATGAACCGGACGGTTGAAAGGAATCTTGTGGAGTTCAGCTTCACTAACTGGATTCTGATTCCAGGCCGCCTGTACAGAGCTGCTGTGAGTGTGGAGAGCGGATATCTGATCTCAACCGCAGGCTGCCACGGGAGACTAGGTGTGTTACTGATCAACTCAACTACTGCCGTGAAACTTGCAACAGTAAAACAGAAACCAACATGAAGCGGTCTTCACAAAACACAAAGTGCCTGCTCTAGTGAAAAAGAAGTGCGCTTAAATTGTATTGCATGTGCACATTTACTGTACTTCAGAGTTTTTTTAAACACTGTACTTGCAGATAAAATTATATTAACAACGAAAGGCCACTTAAGTGTACTTAATGTAATGAGAAACACTTACATGACTATGATTCTTAACACACTTAAGCACATTTTTAAACAGTGCACTTTGTATTCATGCCAAGTTAAAATGAGACTCACTGTCCAGCCTGCTTCAGCACAGCTGCTGGTGATTTTTAAGTGATCTCGAAGAGCTGGTTTAGCTGCTTCAGGTGTGTTTGATTTGGAGCTGAGCTCTGCAGGACAGTGGGTCTCCAGGAGCAGGACTGAAGACCACTGGTTTGTGCACAATAAGACCAGGGACAGGGGACACAAGAGGCAGGGTAAATTGTGAAATATAAACACAGTTCTCTGTTTTTCTGCACCTGTCCATCAGCTCCCCGGTCCGTTCAGAGGCTGAATGTCCGTCACAGTACAGAGACCTCGCTGAGTGCTGTATGGAGTGGTCCTGTCGGTGAGTGGGACAACTACACCGTCCTGCTGAAGGATGAAGACACGACTGTGGACACGCGGGCATTAGCCCATGATGCACAGGAATGCAACTTTAATAACCTGATGCCTGGACACACCTATACGATCACCGTGACGACCAATAGTGGAGAAGTTCAGAGTAGTTCGGCCCTCGTCACAGGAAGAACCAGTGAGTCATTCAGATGTCCAGTGATGTGCTGCTGAAATGGTGGAGCTGCTGGAATGACTAGAGTGTTAATTAACTTTACTTAAAAACAATGCCCTATAATATGTCTTTATGAATAATCTTCTGTGTGTGGTCAGTCCCTGCGCAGGTCACCCAGCTGCGGGTCAGTAATAAGGGCAGCACAGACGCTCTGCAGGTGCTCTGGGACGGGGCGGCCGGCGCGGTGGATCTGTACCGCGTGCTACTCATCCACGACAGCGTGGTCATGAAGAATGAAAGTGTGCCGCCCAATGTCACCTCCTACCACTTCCAGGGCCTGAGATCCGGCGCTCTGTACAGGACAGTGGTGACCACAGTGCACAGGGGTGACCTCTCACGCCAGACGGTGGCTGATGGGCGCACAGGTAATAGACTAAAAACAGAACATGAGGTGCATGTTATAATTCATACAGGGTATTTATTAAATAAGAGTAACAGATGAGAGTGAAGCTGGCATGCCAAAAAATGTCCTCATCCTCGGGCCATCCAAGATTAGGATGAGTGTGTTTCTTCATCAGATTTGGAGAAATGTAGCATTCCATCACTTGCTCAGCAATGGATGCTCTGCAGTGAATGGGTGCCTTCGTCCAAACAGCTGATTAAAACATCACAATAATCCACACCACTCCAGCCCATCAGTTAACAGCTTGAGAAGCCAAAAGCTGCATGTTTGTAAGAAAAAACCCGCTGCCTCCGGCTAAAATACGAGTCCATATTCCATAAGTAACGTAATTAGTTACTTTTTTATGGAGTAACGCAATATTGTAATGCATTACTTTTAAAAGTAACTTTCCCCAACACTGTTAGGGACTATGGACTTGTATTTTAGCAATGGTTTGAAGTTGATAACGTCTTGATGGATTTGTTTATTAAAAACATCCATCTTTTTCGCTTCAAAAGACGTTAATTGATGGACTGGAGTCATGTGGATTACTTGTCAATTACTTTTATCAGCTGTTTGAACTTAAGTGTCTTCAGAACTTTGTACAGTATTTTTATTTTTTTTTTCCTTGAAAAAAATTCTTAAGGCTGTGCTTATAAGATGCTGTTAAAAAACACGCAGTGGCCCCTGTGCAACCTGTTTAATCAGAATAGTTTCTTCAGATTTTCTTCTGTGTTCTTTAAGGATGACGCTGGACTTCACACACACTCTTATCTGGAGTTGCAGGAATGCTCCTGGAATTTTCAGGAAGCCTTGAATATGTCAAGGTCATTTGTGCGACTTCCTGCAGGGAATGTTGTTGTGGAGGGAGGATGTTGTTCTGTTCTGAGTGAACAATCATGCTTTAACTCGCCATTTTATTGGTGTTAACATAGTAACAAGCAGCTTGTCTTCAGAGTCGCTCATCATTAATTTAGACACTGATACTAAATTATTCACAATATAGTTTATATAAAAAAATTTAAACATTTTCTGTAGCTGCTTATAAGACTTTTGACCAGTTTTGGGCCTTCCTTCCCCACAAATCTATTTCAGTGTATCAGTATCTCTGGGTTGTCTTGATAGCACAGCTCTCTTTAGGATTTGCCACAGCATCTCAATTGATTTACCTGACGGAGCAAAGCAGCATTTGTCTTGGGCAAACATAAAACAAACAATACTTTTTTGGCAGCAGTGGTTTCTTTATTTAAGCTCACCTGTGCGATCCACACTTCGAGTCTCATCTCCTTGATTGACTCCATTAATATTTTGGAGAAGTCGTAACACAGTTTCCTTTACTTCTTCCAGCCTGCTCTGTCAATGATCACCCAATTTCTTTAATACAGTTTTGAAAATACAACTATTTATTATTAGTTTAGTCAGATTATGTTTGTTTTTAATTGTGACTTAGACGGAGATCAGACGGATACAGAAAGTCCGATATTTTCATAGTGTTCACAAACTTATTCTTGCCACTGTATAATATGTATATTTATATGTAGATGTATATATAATTATGTTTATAATTATAAATAATGAACTGCAAAAAATATTTTATATTTTGTAATATTAAATGTAATATAATTTAATTATATCAATAATTTTATTAAATTACTGTATATAATATAAAAATATAATTAAATATGTAATTAAATTGCCAATTTTTGCTGTGATGACTGGAAGTATGAAAAAGTTAATCATCACCCAGCATTACTTCACAGTTTGTGATCCATAATGTGCACAAACAGGTGCTTTGAAACAGTCTCTATTGTTATCATAAAAATAAAGACATAAATATGAGGAGCATATTTACATTTACATTTACATTTAGTCATTTAGCAGATGCTTTTATCCAAAGCGACTTACAAATGAAGACAATAAAAGCAGTCAAAACTAACAAAAGAGCAACAATATTAAATATAAGTGCAAATGACAAGTCTTGGTTAGCCTAACGCAGTACATTTTTATAAATAAAGATTTTTTATTTATATTCTTATATATTTATTTGTATTTCTTAAGTCAATTATTAAAGTATTACATATGTTACATAGGCTTATTGATTCATTTTAAGTATTTGGGATTTTAAGAGCAAGTGGAAAATGTGCTGAATGTTTCATTTCATCCAAGTGAAATTAGCAAGCAGTTAGACTGAATTTACATTCGTTTTAAA